>NC_091125.1:169242896-169355396 GCF_040183065.1 Periplaneta americana | reverse complement strand
TTTTTTTTAGTAGTGGTGGTAGTAGTATGTTTAAGGAAATATTATAACAAATCGGGTACAGTGGTAGATGTTTCAGAAAGTGAAAGTTAAGTTGGTAAATGTTCAGTACATCACAACCACTTTGTAGAAACTCCATATTGCATTTTTGGTTCAGGGAAAATTACTACTCGTCCTTTATGAAAAACACAAGTATTTGCACTGGATCAAAAATACAATATAACTTTGCTTAGAGCCTTCATATTTAAGGAAAATATTTGTTTGCTTTAATTTACTAGAAAATTTTCGTGTTACATATAAAATATCTGGTGTTGCAGGGATACTGAAAGAATACTCTTGCACTATGCTGACCTCTGAATATCCTGAACCATATTCACGCTGCTTAACATACCGAGTCTGTTATCAACGCCGTCTCATGCATGTAACTGAAATCTCACAAACCTCATAATTTTTTAGTCAACGAATTCATAAACTGTCCGTTTCCATGACAACATACGCACGCTGTTTTACTGACATATTTCAGCTGTAGGCACTGGCTCTTCTCGGAGCGCTGCTCGATGAAAATTTGAAAAGCGATGAGGACATTCCGAATTCGCACACGGCTCAACGAATTCTCTAGCTCCGTGCAACAGAGGCACAAGGTGCGACAGGAGTGAATGAGAGGCGAGAAGGGGAAAGATATATGGATCAGGGGAGTGAAAACAAGGAGCGAAGATGAGACAGGCAAAGAAATAGAGAACACAGTGCATTAAAATGAAGGAAATACGAAGAGAGCATCCAATAAGGAACGATTGATAAGAGAGGGTAGAATAACAGAGTGGAGATAGAGCAGAAAGACAAGAAAGAACTGAATAGGGAAGAGGACTAAACTACGTCAGGTTAGACAGGAAAGTTAGGAGAGAAATCGATACGAGAGAAGAAGATGAGAGAGGTTTCAAGATAACAGAAAGAATAACACTAATCAGATAGGAGAAGGATTAGATCACAACGAATAAAAGAGAAAGCATTAGAGAAATTACGATGAGAGAAGATAGTGAGAGAGAATTGGAAGAGACAGAGGCGACTGTGATAGACAACTGGATAAGGGAAGTGACAGAAATAGAATAAGAGAGGAGTTTCTGAGAAGGAATTGAAAAACAGAAAAGATAGTGACGGACAATCGGATCACAGAGGGAGGATAGAGATAATGGAATAAGAAAGGCAAAACTAAGGGATTAAATGCGTAACCGAGGAAACTGTGAGACATAATTGGATGAGAGGAGATTGCGAGATATAGTTGGATAAGGAATGAGGTGGCAAGAGATAATAATTGGATGACAGGAGACAGGGATCAGATGAGACAGTGAGACATAATTGGATTAGAGAGAAGATAGTGAGAAATAACTGAATAAGCGAGGAGGTAAAGGTAATTGGATGAGAGAGGAGACGGATGTAATTTGATTAGAGAGGAAATATTGAGAGATAACTGGATAAGAGTGGATACAGTGAGGTATTGAGAGATAATTTGATAAGGGAGAATATGTTGAGAGATAATTAGATAAGAGAGGAGATTGTCTGATTAAGATATCAGATAGAGAGAATTTATTAAGAGAGGAGATAGCGAGGGAGAATTAAGAGAGGAAATAGTGAGAGAGAATTAAGAGAGGAGATAGTGAGAGAGAATTAAGAGAGGAGATAGTGAGAGAGAATTAAGAGAGGAGATAGTGAGAGAGAATTAAGAGAGGAGATAGTGAGAGAGAATTAAGAGAGGAGATAGTGAGAGAGAATTAAGAAAGGATATAGTAAGAGAGAATTAAGAGAGGAGATAGTGAGAGAGAATTAAGAGAGATGATAGTGAGAGAGAATTAAGAAAGGATATAGTAAGAGAGAATTAAGAGAGGAGATAGTGAGAGAGAATTAAGAGAGATGATAGTGAGAGAGAATTAAGAAAGGATATAGTGAGAGAGAATTAAGAGAGGAGATAGTGAGAGAGAATTAAGAGAGATGATAGTGAGAGAGAATTAAGAAAGGATATAGTGAGAGATAATTAAGAGAGGAGATAGTAAGAGAGAATTAAGAGAGGAGATAGTGAGAGAGAATTAAGAGAGGAGATAGTGAGAGAGAATTAAGAGAGGAGATAGTGAGAGAGAATTAAGAGAGGAGATAGTGAGAGAGAATTAAGAGAGGAGATAGTGAGAGAGAATTAAGAGAGATGATAGTGAGAGAGAATTAAGAAAGGATATAGTGAGAGAGAATTAAGAGTGGAGATAGTGAGAGAAAATTAAGAGAGGAGATAGTGAGACAGAATTAAGAAAGAATATAGTGAGAGAGAATTAAGAGAGGAGATAGTGAGAGAGAATTAAGAGAGATGATAGTGAGAGAGAATTAAGAGAGGAGATAGTGAGAGAGAATTAAGAGAGGAGATAGTGAGAGAGAATTAAGAGAGATGATAGTGAGAGAGAATTAAGAAAGGATATAGTGAGAGATAATTAAGAGAGGAGATAGTAAGAGAGAATTAAGAGAGGAGATAGTGAGAGAGAATTAAGAGAGATGATAGTGAGAGAGAATTAAGAGAGGAGATAGTGAGACAGAATTAAGAAAGGATATAGTGAGAGAGATTTAAGAGAGGAGATAGTGAGAGAGAATTAAGAGAGATGATAGTGAGAGAGAATTAAGAGAGATGATAGTGAGAGAGAATTAAGAAAGGATATAGTGAGAGAGAATTAAGAGAGGAGATAGTGAGAGAGAATTAAGAGAGATGATAGTGAGAGAGAATTAAGAAAGGATATAGTGAGAGAGAATTAAGAGTGGAGATAGTGAGAGAAAATTAAGAGAGGAGATAGTGAGACAGAATTAAGAAAGAATATAGTGAGAGAGAATTAAGAGAGGAGATAGTGAGAGAGAATTAAGAGAGATGATAGTGAGAGAGAATTAAGAGAGGAGATAGTGAGAGAGAATTAAGAGAGGAGATAGTGAGAGAGAATTAAGAGAGGAGATAGTGAGAGAGTATTAAGAAAGGATATAGTGAGAGAGAATTAAGAGAGGAGATAGTGAGAGAGAATTAAGAGTGGAGATAGTGAGAGAAAATTAAGAGAGGAGATAGTGAGACAGAATTAAGAAAGGATATAGTGAGAGAGAATTAAGAGAGGAGATAGTGAGAGAGAATTAAGAAAGGATATAGTGAGAGAGAATTAAGAGAGGAGATAGTGAGAGAGAATTAAGAGAGATGATAGTGAGAGAGAATTAAGAGAGGAGATAGTGAGAGAGAATTAAGAGAGGAGATAGTGAGAGAGAATTAAGAGTGGAGATAGTGAGAGAAAATTAAGAGAGGAGATAGTGAGACAGAATTAAGAAAGGATATAGTGAGAGAGAATTAAGAGAGGAGATAGTGAGAGAGAATTATGAAAGGATATAGTGAGAGAGAATTAAGAAAGGATATAGTGAGAGAGAATTAAGAAAGGATATAGTGAGAGAGAATTAAGAGAGGAGATAGTGAGAGAGAATTAAGAAAGGATATAGTGAGACAGAATTAAGAAAGGATATAGTGAGAGAGAATTAAGAGAGATGATAGTGAGAGAGAATTAAGAGAGGAGATAGTGAGAGAGAATTAAGAGAGGAGATAGTGAGAGAGAATTAAGAGAGGAGATAGTGAGAGAGAATTAAGAGAGGAGGTAGTGAGAGAGAATTAAGAGAGGAGATAGTGAGAGAGAATTAAGAAAGGATATAGTGAGAGAGAATTAAGAAAGGATATAATGAGAGAGAATTAAGAGAGGAGATAGTGAGAGAGAATTAAGAGAGGAGATAGTGAGAGAGAATTAAGAAAGAAGATAGTGAGATATACGTAATTAGGTGAGGGACGGAATAGAGAGAGAGAATTGGATAAGAGAGAAGATAAAGAAAATTACGTAAGAAAATAGATAGTGAGAGAGAACAGGATAAGAGAGGAGATAAGGACAGATAATCGGGTGATGGAGAGGATAGAGAGAGAGAAATGGATAAAAGAGAAAACAGAGAGAATTGCATAAGAGGGGAAATGGAAAGAGAAAATTAGATGAGAGGGGAGACAATGAGGAAGAATGGATAAAGGTGAGAGAGAATTTGCATTAGATAAAAGGTAATGAGAGAGGAGATAATGAGACTGATAAGAGAGGAGGCAGTCAGAGAGAAGTGGATAAGAGAGTAAATAGTGATAGATAAGTGGGTGAGAGACGACATAGAAGTGCATGAATTGAGACAGAGATAGAGGACTGAATAATGAGAGAAGAGAATGCGAGAGGAAATGAGATAAACAGGTGAAGGAAAATTACGTATATTAGAGAAGATGAGGAGACTGGAATAAATAGGAGAGGATGATACAGTTCTGAATAAAAGTGAATAATGAAATAACCATGACAAATAAGAAAACGTGAAGTTTGGAAAGGGAGGAAGAGATGAGAAGACTGAATATGGGAATAAAGTACGGGAGAAGGCTTCAAAAGAATGTTAAACAAATGAGACAGGAATTGTTATGAGATGTGTTACAACGTCGGTAGTTGTGAATGGGGATAGGAAGAGCACATAATTAATGGTGATTAGAATAATACGACGCTCACCCTTTCCGGTGGTTTAAATAAGACGCCGTGACTGGTGGACAACGAGAGGATACGTCTGCATGTTCCTGTAGTGACACGGAAGATGGATGGCGCCATTGCAAGTCTTTGTGTTGCGCCCGCACAAACAACAAAACATCCCAGCGGCTTTCGTTTTGTTGGTTTAAAGCTTTTTCGGTCGCCAAATACAACGGTGTCGCCATTTTTCATAATCTGAGCCAGAAACGGTTGTGGCTTGGGATTGCTCAATAATGCAATACGGTTCCCCTACGCCACCGCGAGTATAGGCTGATCCGAAACACGGGAATCGAGGGACGAAATCAAACTCTCGTCGCTCCAAGGAACCGAATCTATCCACAGTTCGACTTTTGGATTCAGCTAATAGCTAAAATGTTGCATACTACCGTTGCCCTAGTGGTAGCGTTTCTCAGCAGTCCTACTTTCAATTCCCGGAAGGATATCAGTGTTTGTCACTTGAATTTTGTTTGGATTGTGTGGCCATTAAAAGTGGTCTCGTGCCGCGTCGACCACAAGACTAGAGAGTTCAACTAATGAAGGCCTAAGTGACGAATTATGATTCATATCTGAAATATGTTCAGCAGCAGCAGCAATAACTCTTCACAAGTTTGTAAATCACAAGTAATACAGTAAAACCCCGATTATCCGTCACCCTATTAACCGATTGGTGGATTATCCGACTGTCTTTCTCTCCGCCTCTTTTTGTTTCGGAGAAAAAATATTAGTACTGTACTGTAAATTATATTAGTACGAAATTTTTTTCTACATATTTCTTTTTACAAACCTTTACTCTTACTCGCCATGAAACAATACTAACAATACCATCCCATCGCGCCTCCTCATACTTATCCTCTTTCACAATAGCCCTGCCAAGACTCTGGAATTCGCTACCTGCTAGCATCAGGGACTGTCGAAATAAAATTGAATTCAAACGCAAACTTACTAGGCACTTGGTCAGTAATTGAGACTCGTTCAGACATGGTTTATTGTAAATAGTTCTCTTAATCTATCACAAAATATTTCAATATCCGGTAATTTTATCACTATAGAATTTTGTTATTGTAGGTTTAATTTGTAATTCAGTAAATACAAAAATATTCTTTGTTCTTAACTTCTATGATAAAATGTCTAGCTTTCATTGACCAGGTAATCTTGTCGTACTTTAATTTTTATTGTAATTGTAATTGTAAATTTAATATTAATTGTAATTTTATTGTTCACATTATAGTTGTAATCCCTAGTAGAGGGGCAGAGAAGGCCTGACGGCCTTATCTCTACCAGGTTAAATAAATGAATACTAAATACAATGATCTACTCCTCGAGTGGTCGTACTTTCTAACTTCTATGCAAAATGTCTTCCACAGGTGTCAAAAGAAAACGTGTTTGCTAAGAAGAAAAAAAAAAAAAAGCAATCGAGTGGTTTTGGAAATGAGAAGCTGTCTCATCACAATACGAGATAGGAATTACAAATGTGCGCGATTTAATGAAAAACAAAAAATAAAGTGCATCAAATTTGGAAGTCTACAACTTGAGACCTCTGCTATTCCTATCTTTCCACAGGCAGCTGACATAAGTAGTTTTCTTCGTGTTAAAAGAAAAGATCACGGGGGGATGACCAAACTGTATTACGCACTTAGTTCATGAACAGCTTTTACAGTGCGGATTATCCGATTTTTTCGATTAACCGTTCACGACACCCTCTTCATTACCACGGATAATAGAGGTTCTACTGTACTAGTGTACAACTGTTACTATTCACACTACTACTAATGCTACCATTATAGGGTTACAACAAAAGAAATCTAGTTTTCAGTTGGTTATTTAACGACGCTGTATCAACTACTATCTCATTTAGCATTGATGGGATTGGTGATATCGAAATAGTATTTGGCGAGATGAGGCCGAGGATTCGCCAAAGATTATCTGACATTCACTTTACGGTTGGGGAAAACCTTGGAAAAAAAACAGTCAGGTAATCAGCCCAAGCGGGAATCGAAACCGCGCCCGAGCGCAACTCCGAATCGGCAAGCAAGCGCCTTAGCTGACTGAGCTACGCCGGTGGCTTCAAAAGAAATATATATCTTCAATGTTTTATAAATACAAAATTATTGTTATCAGGAATCAGTTTGCACTGTTTTATAAGGTAAATATTTAAGTTTACTTTGGAAACCCACAAATGTTCAATATGTGTTCTTGTGTCAGACGGAACACGTCAAGGCGAGTCTAGTTCATCCTAAACCCGATATAACATACCTGCATCAACACTTGCCACAATTCTCGTGATGCGTTGTTTCAATTCATCTAAATCATTAGGAACTGGAGGGACGTAAACCTTGTCTTTCACGCATCTCCAAATAAAAAAAATCGTACGGTGTGAGATCGGGGCTCCTTAGTGGCCACCGTGCGACAGCACGGTTATCATCCGTTGCAACCCCATGTAAGTAGGGCGGTACTCCAGCCTGTTGGAAGATGAAGTTCCCTCGTCAACTGTTACTCAACGCAACAACTTTTGAGGCATGTCGAAATCACATATAGCCATATCAACTATATGATTTGTTCACAAGTATTACGAGGAAAATGGTTGTATAACATAAAACGGCATTATACTACATGTTACTGATAAATCATTAAAAAGTTAAGTGTTATTATTATTATTATTGTTATTATTATTATTATTATTATTATTATTATTATCCTTTTCCAGCAGATGTACGAATAATGCGGTTAGGTCTTCAATTTAAACTCACAGATTTACAATGAAATGTTACAATGAAAGATAGATGTAAGGACTTGACAAATGTTGAACTTTTCAAATCTTTGCCAAAAAATAAATATCCGAAGCTTCGTTCTTTCGCTTGCTCTGTTAAAGCCATGTTCGCTACAACTTACGTCTGTGAAAAATTATTTTCAACAATGAAAATAGTGAAAACCTAATTTAGATCACGACCGATAGACAAATACCTTTGTGATCAACTACGACTGGCAGTAAGTGACATAATTCCTAATTTTGGAACTCTGTCGCAGAGACATTCTGATGACAGTTAATTTTAGGTTGTGATATTGTTCATTTCTTTCTTCGTTACACGTACTAAACATTAGTTTGTAGCCTTGTACTGTATAAAATTATATATAAGTGCTTGGCGTAAGGAAAATGAAAATCTGTTAATAAGTCAGACAGTTGCTTCACTTCCCCTTCGGGTGTCCGCCTCCCTCCATAGGTGCTATGTACGTTGCAGGTTACACGATTACATTTTCGCCACGGCTGTCGTAGATAGTTTTTGTTTATACAGCTCTGAAAAATATCTATTTCTTTTGTAGCAACCCTGTATTTTAAGTCATCATTTAATGAGGCTGATTCAACTATGCAGATATCTAGCGCCGTTAGATTTATTTATGGCGAAGTTAGTCGAAACATTCATCACATGATTATCTGACAATCGCCTTAGAATTGGTAAGAACCTCGGAGTAATCCAGACAAGTAACCAGTTCAAGCGAGATTCGATCACGTGTCCGAGAGCATTCAAAGAACCCATGTCGAGCTCACTAGCTACGCAGGTGGAGTAGTGCTACTAGCACAGCTGTGCAACCAATGAACATTAATAAAACTGACATAGGCCTAATTCAATTCAAAACCACTTCAAATTTAATCTCTCAAATATTAGACACACTTATCTATAAATATGCCCACTTTAAACATCAACAAGCAAATTTCTTGGTTAGCATATTAATAACACATTAAACTGGAAAAATCATATTAAAGAAATAATCCCTAAATTAAATCAAAATAATTTGGGATGAGGACGTTACAGTAATTTCTAAACAGTACTATGCTGGAAAGTACATCAAGATACGGAAAACGGCTCTTTTTACTCAGCCAACATGGTTCGTAAGTTTGTGTGAATGTTAAAAATATTGCACTTCGTGATGATAACAGTGAACAAAAATAAAATGGATTTCCAAAGATTAATGATAATAATAATAATAATAATAATAATAATAATAATAATAATAATAATCTATATTAATAATAAATCTGTAGCCAAAATTTTTCTGGTAATTTTCGATTTTCCAAAAATAATTGGTGTTAACATGTATAATTAACCACCCTGAAACCAAAAATCGCTTTTTTGAAATTTTTGTTTGTATGTCTGTCTGTCTGTCTGTCTGTCTGTCTGTCTGTTACCTTTTCACGCGATAATGGATGAACCGAATTATATGAAAATTGAAATATAATTTAAGTTCGTTCTAACTTAGATTTTAGGCTATACGGCATTCAAAATACTTTATTTAAAAGGGGGGTTATAAGGTGGCCTGAATTAAATAAATCGAAATATCTCCCTTATTATTAATTTTCATGAAAAATGTTACATAACAAAAGTTTCTTTAAAAATGATTTCCGATAAGTTTTATTCTATACAAAATGTTGACAGGACTGATATTTAATGAGATAAATGAGTTTTAAAATTACAATAACAACGCCATCTAAGGCGCTGTATTGAAATAAAAACAAATGACTTCGTCTATAAGGGGCCGTGGACAACAACAATCGAAAGCTATTAAACATAGCCTACAGAGAATGTTTCTGTGTTTGTATGAAGCAATATCGAAAGCTAATTAATTGTTTAATTATTATTTCACTTTGGAAAGTGTAGTTTCTCTAGATGGACATAATTCTATAATGTTATTACAGTAAATTCTGAGTGAAATTTAAGGATATACAAGACTTTTAAAATAACAATACAATACATTTTCACCGCAGCCTCAGATTATAGCGTTGTTGTTCTTGCAATAGCTCCTATGTGCAAAATATAAAATGTTTGAGTAGGAAGAAAAAACACATTTATTCTTTCCATGGCAATGGTACATAGGAGATCGTGAATTCTTACATTTTCGAAAGAAAGAAAGAAATATAATTACATATCACTGTTTATGCTGTATCACTATTTTTAAGGTATTTGAAGGGTTCAGAACCATGTCAAGCGCCATTTACTGAAGACGTAGAAAACAAGGGTTAAAATTAAGTTATTACCATAATTCAATGGAAACATACAGCAAGTAATATGAAGTATACACATTAAAACTAAATGATATGTCAATCTTCATTAAACTATGGTTGCATGTAATAACATATAAGAAACATGTTAAAGGAATTGTCATTGCACCAAATGATTGCTCTTTGGACAAAAATGATCGCATTGAAATTATTTAAATACTATTTAAATTAAGTAACATAGGAAACGATTTATCCTTCTATCAAAAACGAATGTTGCCTGGATCAAACGTCCTATTTTAATTGTGTAATTACTTTATATTTATATCTAACAGGTGCAGCGGAGCGCACGGGTACGGCTAGTAGTAGTAGTAGTAGTAGTAGTAGTAGTAGTAGTAGTAGTAGTAGTAGTAGTAGTAGTAGTAATAATAATAATAATAATAATAATAATAATAATAATGTTTGTCTATGCGGATGACGTGAATATGTTAGGAGAAAATCCACAAACGAATAAGGAAAACACGGGAATTTTACTGGAAGCAAGTAAAGAGATAGGTTTGGAAGTAAATCCCGAAAAGACAAAGTATATGATTATGTCTCGTTACCAGAATATTGTACGAAATGGAGATATAAAAATTGGAAATTTATCCTTTGACAAGGTGGAAAAATTCAAATATCTTGGAGCAACAGTAACAAATATAAATGATACTCGGGAGGAAATTAAACACAGAATAAATATGGGAAATGCCTGTTATTATTCGGTTGAGAAGCTTTTATCATCCAGTCTGCAGTCAAAAAATCTGAAAGTTAGAATTTATAAAACAGTTATATTACCGGTTGTTCTGTATGGTTGTGAAACTTGGACTCTCACTTTGAGAGAGGAACATAGGTTAAGGGTGTTTGAGAATAAGGTGCTTAGGAAAATATTTGGAGCTAAGAGGGATGAAGTTACAGGAGAATGGAGAAAGTTACATAACGCAGAACTGCACGCATTGTATTCTTCACCTGACATAATAAGAAACATTAAATTCAGACGGGCAGGGCATGTAGCACATATGGGCGAACCCAGAAATGCATATAGAGTGTTAGTTGGGAGGCCGGAGGGAAAAAGACCTTTGGGAAGGCCGAGACGTAGATGGGAGGATATTATTAAAATGGATTTGAGGGAGGTGGGATATGATGATAGAGAATGGATTAATCTTGCTCAGGATAGGGACCAATGGCGAGCTTATGTGAGGGCGGCAATGAACCTCCGGGTTCCTTAAAGGCAGTAAGTAAGTAAGTAAGTAAGTAAGTAAGTAAGTAAGTAAGTAAGTAAGTAAGTAAGTAAGTAATAATAATAATAATAATAATAATAATGATAATAATAATAATAACAATAATAATAATAATAATGCGAAGGTTCGGATTGACCAGACTCTTTTCGGCTCCAAATACAAATTATTTGACAGCTCTTATTCTTTGTGCCTCCCCTCGTTCCATTTGGCGTAGGGTCTGAAATCTAGTTGGCGTATCGTCCTTCCAGAATTCTATGTTGCGATATCTCCAATTAATTTTCTTTAACTGTATTTTATCACTAATTCCAGATGTGTGTTATTCTTCTCTGATGTCTCCATTCCTCATTCAGATGGTTTTTGAGTAGAGCAACTATCTTAGACTTTGCATTTCAGACACCCGCATTCTTACAACTGATCAACAGCACTGCAGCTGGCACACAGCAAACTAGGATGAAGATGACAATTGATGTATTTTGACGCCACTCTTGTGCCTGCGGATCGCACCAAACGAGGGCCTGCATGCAGTAGGCGCTCTGGTTCAGTTCAAACTAAAATGAATTAAAGGAAGTGTGCAAATGCAGACATGCTGACATCTGCGGTCGTCACTGACATGGCTCGTAGAGTGCAACATACACGCAGGGGATTTCATGCAATGGCGGATTCGGAATACGTTAGCTTAGCCAGCTAGCCAGTGAACCAGACAAAACGTCAGCCAGCTAGCTAATAAGTCAACCAACTATTTAATCAGTCAGCAAGCCAGTCAATCAGTCAGATAGTCAGTAAGTCAGTCGGGGAAATAATCAGATACTCAATTAGTCAGTTCTTCATATAGTCAACCAGTAAGCTAGTCAGCCAACCAATCAGTAAACTAGTCAGCCAACCAATTAGTAAACTAATCAGTCAACCAATCAGTAAACTAGTCAGCCAACCAATCAGACAATTAGTCAGCCAACCAGTCAGTAAACTAGTCAGTCAACCAATCAGTAAACTAGTCAGCCAACCAATCAGACAATTAGTCAGCCAACCAGTCAGTAAACTAATCAGTCAACCAATCAGTAAACTAGTCAGCCAACCAATCAGACAATTAGTCAGCCAACCAGTCAGTAAACTAGTCAGTCAACCAATCAGTAAACTAGTCAGCCAACCAATCAGACAATTAGTCAGCCAACCAGTCAGTAAACTAATCAGTCAACCAATCAGTAAACTAGTCAGCCAACCAATCAGACAATTAGTCAGCCAACCAGTCAGTAAACTAGTCAGTCAACCAATCAGTAAACTAGTCAGCCAAGCAATCAGTAAACTAGCCAGCCAACCAATCAGTAAACTAGCCAGCCAACCAATCAGTAAACTAGTCAGCCAACCAATCAGTAAACTAGCCAGTCAACCAATCAGTAAACTAGTCAGTCAACCAATCAGTAAACTAGTCAGCCAACCAGTCAGTAAACTAGTCAGCCAACCAATCAGTAAACTAGTCAGTCAACCAATCAGTAAACTAGTCAGCCAACCAATCAGTAAACTAGTCAGCCAACCAATCAGTAAACTAGTCAGCCAATCAATCAGTATACTTGTCAGCCAACCAATCGGTAAATAAGTCAGCCAACCATTCAGTAAACTAGTCAGCCAACCAATCAGTAAACTAGTCAGCCAACCAATCAGTAAACTAGTCAGCCAACCAATCAGTCAACTAGTCAGCCAACCTATCAGACAATTAGTCAGCCAACCAATCGGTAAACTAGTCAGCCAACCAATCAGTAAACTAGTCAGCCAACCAATCAGTAAACTAGTCAGCCAACCAATCAGTAAACTAGTCAGCCAACCAATCAGTAAACTAGTCAGCCAACCAATCAGTAAACTAGTCAGCCAACCAATCAGTAAACTAGTCAGTCAACCAATCGGTAAATAAGTCAGCCAACCATTCAGTAAACTAGTCAGCCAACCAATCAGTAAACTAGTCAGCCAACCAATCAGTAAACTAGTCAGCCAACCAATCAGTAAACTAGTCAGCCAACCAATCAGTAAACTAGTCAGCCAACCAACCAGTAAACTAGTCAGTCAACCATAATAATAATGAGTTAATTTAAATATTTATTCTGTGATATATAACCATTAAACATTGAGAAACTTGAAACAGCCATTATTGTTAACGAGAATAGTTTCGAAAATATTTTCTTAGTCTATTCTTAAATTAATTTGATGTCTGATAGTCCCTGACATTACTGGGTGGAGAATTCTAAAGTCGAGGAACAGCCACAGTGAAAGAAGACGGATATGTGTATGTTCGGAGGGAGAGAATGGATAATATTGAGGAGTGTTGTGATCGTGTGTCTAGATTATGATGAGTGGATAAATTTTGAAAACGAAACGCAAGGTAGATAGGAGTGGAGAAATGCAATATGTGAAAGAGGAGGGAAAGATAGTGGATTTTCCTACGATGTTCTAGACCAGTCATGTCAATTGATACCCATAGGAGCAAGCGCGCGCTTTAGAGCTCAGGAGAGCTATATTCAGGGATGGCCAGCACTGATTCAATAGATAAAGGGAAGAGAACTTATTAAAACTGTATCCATGGTAAGTTTTAGATCTGTTTGAGCAATTTAAGTACATTATAAGAATGAAAGTTTTAATTTTAATGCTCATTTTTCACAAGTTTGATTTTTTTATTCAAAAGAAATATTTTCTCAACTTTTTAACAGAAAAGTGAAATTTTCAGATATAGCCCTATTCATTTATTGGCCTTACAGAATGTTTTCGTAAATCTAATAAACCGTAAATACGTATTACTGAAGATAGTGTATTGAAAATTTTGAAAATATTCGCATGGAAATTGTTTATAAGGAAATGAATTAACAAAGCAACTACTGTTACATCATAAGAAAAAGATACGTGCCCATGTGTTGTAAAAATGTCAGCTCTATAGCTTCAGCATATTTCGAAAAAATAATTTAATATTCTGATGATAGGAAGTTGCTCACCAATATCACCTTAAAAGCATAATGCGATAAGAGTTTTGTTATGTAATATTAGTTACAGTTGAAATATATACCTAAGTAACTTTGCTTTGTACTATAAGATTGTTTTGATTAGTTCATTGATTACTTTTATAAGGCTATATATACCATCGATATCAATTCCAACTTCTCATGTTATACTTTTTTTTTGTTTGTTTTGGAATATCACTTTCTTTATGAATGATGTGTTTCATTCACTTAATACAGTATAGTTGAACTACTTGGAATTTATGTGAATATTCCTTCTTAACTCTTTGTTATGTTATTAATATTTAGAACAACTGCAATATTAAGAAATTGGTCTTAGTACTTTTGTTTTACAGACAATATAGATAATATCAAACAGTAAAAAGCCATATAAAAATAACGATACAAAATTTCACGTTCCGTTTGAAGTTTGTGCACCACTGTTTTCTTAATCCAACAGGCTGCTTATTCATATACACAACTCTTCCTCTTTCCATACTTAGCGCATGATGCCCGCGCACGACGTCAAGGTCAGAAAAATGCGCTTGCTTTGAGATCACTGTTCTAGACGGAGCCAGGACATTTCGAGGGATGGTGTTACGTGATCAGCCCGGCGACGAAACGGACGCACATATTATGAACACGTTGTAGTCTCTGCGCCGAAGTAACGCTTAGGTCAGTAAGCAGAATATCACAGTAATCGAAGTGGGACATCTTCGATCGCCTAAACGAGTGGATTAGTGAGAATACTTTTTTGCAAATTTCTGTAACTTAAATATTTGAATTTAAACTTTTATCCACATAAATACCTAGGTTCTTTACTGATTCATTGAACGGAATTTCGGTGCCGTATATTGTAATCGGAGACAAATTTGGTATAGTAATAGTGCTTAACAAACGTGAATGACGTGATTTCTCTGGATTTAGTTTAAATCCGAATTTCCGTGTCCATGTCCAACTTGAGATACTGCTCAGTAGGAGGTTGAAAACCACATTAATTATTGTTCAATCAGTTGGACTAGCATTTTATTACCTATAAATTACGATAAAATGTAATACATAATGCATTTACGACCTATAAATATTTTAAAATTACCTAAATAAAAGTTAAGATATAATAATAATAATAATAATAATAATAATAATAATAATAATAATAATAATAATAATCTATACCAATAATAAATCTGTAGCCGAAATTTTTCTGGTAATTTTCGATTTTCCAAAAATAATTGGTCCTAATATATGAGGTGTATAGTTCCAAAAGTCGACATCTGCCATTTTTATGAAAAATGAGTTACGATCATTTCTTATATCTTTGGGTTGAAATACATTGGAAAAACACTATTTTATCCTCCAAAACTCGATATTTCTAACATAAATCAAGTTTTAAAATATGGAGTTTTTTCCAAAACCCGACTTATTTTGTTAAGGTATTGTTCCAAAACTCGACATATGCAGTTTATTCCAAAGTCCGACATTTACACTTCCATTGTGTGAACTATGAAGGCCAGTAACGTTCAGAAGTCGACAGCTTTGCTCAAGACTAAGAAAGTGTGTGATTTATTTATGCCACTAGTGTTTTCTTTTAGAATATCATAATTCTTCAGTGCACGGAACTTACTGGGAAAATCGACAATGGAACTTCAGCTGAATAAGAATATGCTTCATTATATTGGTACTTCAGAGCTGTGCAGATTTTTACAACGTGTTGACGTGTTGTGTGAGCTTCTTATAGAAATAAAATTTTCATAGAATCTCACATACAGATTTCGCCTTCAGAGCCTGGGCGTGGAAGAAAGAGAGTCGGTGATACAAAGAACTAGACAAAACACAGAAAAGGGATAGGAAATTAAGTTTTATGCTAACTGTAATGTTTGTCTTTACAGTGATTGTGTGATGCTTGCCTGTATTTGATAATTTTTTTGTATTGATTATTGGTAGCTACTCTCTCAGAACTCAAAACTTTACCCATAAACCAATGAAGTTTTCTAACTCAGCGTGATATCAATCACTTTTATAAAGTGTTTTACAGCGTCCCTAATAAGCTGGTTCAAGATGAATTAATACTGAATACACAGCAGCTGATTATCCTAAAACATATTTTGTTAACAGAACAGTGAGACATCAGGGGATGGGAGCAGGTCGTGTTCTACCAGTTTACCGACAAACTTTCTTAAAAATCTTGCAAGTGTCAAAGAATTGGGTGGGACTTCTATTTAAGTGGCATTTAAAAATTGGACTTCCGCCAGTAAAAAAGAAGACAAGAGGATACATGTAGCAAGAAATGTGAAATAAAGTGATATGCTATGAAAAACTTCATCGAACAATTAGGTAAAATGAGTCACTCCATTTCCTCCATACCAACGGATAGAATTTTTTTATGGAATTGAGAAGGAGGCAAAGAAGACGAACATTATGAAATCCGAAGATTACTGCAATATCTTCAATAACAATGACACCATAAACAAGTTAAGTATAGACTGTCCAGTTTATGACTGGAAAGCGAATATACAAACTGTTTTGAAACCACCAAATGGCTGTCATTTCAAACTAAAATTCTGTAAAAGAATAAAATAAAGGAATAAAAAATGGAGTTGCGATAAGGGGTGAACAAAACTATAGAAGAATTGTAAATTTGTACAAAGGATTTTGAAAAAGGGGAAAACGTGCTCTGGATGGAAAAATCACACTTGCACAAAAACACATGCATAATCTATAAGGAAGAACTAAGTAATGTTAACAAATTACTTAAAGAAATATTTAAGATAACTGGAGAGAGAAACTTTGGAATATTGCAAGAATATTACAGACCGTATTTATAATGAGGATGAGTCTGAAGAAGATTGACTATCTGTGAACCACAGGGAGAAGAGAATTTCAGGATTTAAAATGTACACTTAATGAAGGTTAAATATAATATTCTGATGATATATATATATATATATATATATATATATATATGATAAATGACAGTTGTTTATTATATTCCATGGATTCAATAAAATTAATAGCTTTTCAGTATAAAATGTGGATTATTTATGGGAAATAATGTTATTAGAATTTCCAAAATCCGACATAAATTTTATTGTTAGTTCCAAAATCCGACATATATTTTATTGTTAGTTCCAAAATCCGACATTATATTTTATTGTTAGTTCCAAAATCCGACATATATTTTATTGTTAGTTCCAAAATCCGACATATGCAATAGTTAGTTCCAAAACACGACATGTCCAAATTTAATACTCTAATAACTCTAACAAAAATACATACTTTTAGTTCAAACATGTAATTTTATCCACAGCTTTACTATTAAAGACTATTATAAAAATTTCCTTTACATCTCAACACTGAAAATAATACAGATAGTTTTTTGGCGTTTTCTCTAAACCACTTAGAAAGCAAATGTTGGGTTTTGGAACTATACACCTCATATATAATTAACCACCCTGAAACCGAAAATCGCTTTTTTGAAATTTTTGTTTGTATGTCTGTCTGTCTGTCTGTCTGTATGTTTGTTACCTTTTCACGCTACAATGACTGAACGGATTTCGATGAAAATTGGAATATAAATTAAGTTCGTTGTAACTTAGATTATAGGCTATATGGCATTCAAAATACATTATTCAAAGGGGGGTTATAAGGGGGCCTGAATTAAATATATCGAAATATCTCGCTTATTATTGATTTTTATGAAAAATGTTACGTAACAAATATTTCTTTAAAAATCATTTCCGATAAGTTTTATTCTTTGAAAAATTTTGATAGGACTGATATTTAATGAGATAAATGAGTTTTAAAATTAAAATAACTGCCATCTAAGGCCGTGTGATGAATTAAAAAAACAAATGACTTCGTCTATAAGGGGCCTTGGACAGCAACAATCGAAAGCTATGAAAGATAGCCTACAGATAATGTTTCTGTGTTTGTATGAAGTAATATCAGAAGCTAAATTAACCGATTTGTATAATTAATTATTAATTCACCATTGGAAAGTGTAGTTTCTCTAGATGGACATAATGCTATAATGTTATCACAGTAACTTCTGAGTGAATCGAGGACAGGTAAGATTAAAATAGATTCTTATGCACCGAAAACTTGATAGGCTATTCTGTATATTCGTTTCCTGTATTTCCTAAACTAATTTTTATGACCAAATGAGTGGTCTCTGGATCAAAATGATCGCATTTTAATTTTTTAATTAAATTTAAATTAAGTAACATAATAAACGATTTATCCTTCTATCAAACACGAATGTTCCCTGGATCAGATGTCCTATCTTAATTATATAATTACTTTATATTTATTTCTAACGGGTGCAGCGGAGCGCACGGGTACGGCTAGTAATAATAATAAATTAAGCTTCCTTTATGAAAAGGTTACAATATATGACAAAGCGTATTATATACAATTTGGAAACACACCTAAAAGGTAAAATGATTTACACTAGAAACGGTTAGGAAATCGAATGTACAAAACGTCAGAAAAATTTACGCCTAAGGCTCATTTGCAGTTAAGCAAGGTGTAGTAGTGTTATCAGATAGGCCTATGTTAGAATGATGTGAATGCCATACACAGCATCGAGAAAAATATTAGCTATGGATTTGTTGACATTACATTACATTTATTCTGCAAATATCGATGTAATTGAACATTCTTAAACCAAATACAATTTTTAAAATTGCATTTCCTTTAAATTTCATGCGTGGATTAAAAATGTATGATTTTATTCGACTCATTCAACTTGGAACGATGATTAGTTTTATTCGTCACTCAGTGACGCATACATTATTTCTTCTTTTGTTAGTATTACATTAATATACCAACACAGAGTTTCAGTATTATAAAAATCACGTAAGTTAAAAAAATAAAGGACTGACAATACTATCGACAACACTGGACATAAAAAATTGGAAAGGGTTAATTAAAAAAGGGGTTGAAGTTAAAATATTTATTTATAATAAACTTCATATATATACACAAGTCTACATAGAATATAATATAGTACAAATTGCTTTTCTTCTACGAAATAAAATAGACAAAAAATAGGAGGATAAAACAATAATTTTATTATTTTACCTATGACAAAAAGTCCGGGAAGCCTTAGAGTCGAATGAAATTGAATTATGAATTTATTATTATTGTTATCCAAATATTGAAACCCTATTTTACCTTTGGTATGTTAGGGTTGTAGTTTGTTACATGTGAAATACATTATGTAGTGATAATACACAATTTTAAAGAATTAATAGTAGGTGTGAATCATAGTTACAATATAAATACACTAATTAAGAGACAGTAAACAATACTAAATACGTTATGCAATAATTACTTTCAGTTAAAACAAAATGAAATAAAATTAGAAATTATAATCGAAGGTGTAGAGAAATTGCAAGATTATTACATTAATTTGTGATTTTATACATAATTTTAAGCAATATTAATGAGATAATGCACAGAATTGGCGTAGTTACAAATAAAACACCTATTATCTAGTTCGTTTGCGAAGTAAAAAAAATAAAAACAAAATTACTTATGGTTACAAACTATATACCTGTCATCAAATACTCAACAATAGTAAAATCTATAATACAAACATAGTTATTGTTGTTATTACTACTATTATGTCCCAAAGAGAGACACCTTGTTTTAGATAGTGCATTAGGATTTTATAACATCATTAATTTATATACAATTAATAGCTACAGTCTTGCGTGGATGTGGTGTATAAACTCTGTGAATTGTTTGTAACAACATTTTTTTTCTAAGAAAATGGTAAAGGGGTTTGCAGTAATTTAAATTGCAGTCCGAAATATGATATCTTAAAAAGTGTCTTTTCCTTTCGAACACTGGACAGTGAAAAATCAAATGTTCAACAGTCTGATTCTCTTTGCATATGCACAGAGATTCTTCTGCACTTTTGATCCTAAATCTTTCAAAGTAGGAACCGAATTTTCCATGGCCGGTCATAAATTGGGTGTAAAAGAAGTCGGTTGAGAACTGACTGCAACATAGTCTGTCTTGTACATTGGGAAAGAATAATTTCTTGGTCACAGAGCCTTTAACACTAGAGTTCCAGTATGTATTCCACTTGAGTGTAGTTGTGTGTATGAATTTAATTAATAATGTAAACAATTTTCTCTTAGTTTCAAGGGGATTGTTTTAACAATAATTTTTAAAAATATTTTATTATTTTTCAAGTTTGTTTGGGTTGCGAAATATGTGCGAAATTGCTTGTTTTTATATAAAATATTCACCGAAATTAAAATATTTTAATCACAAAAATCAGGGCAAAATAATCAACAATAATCTCACTAGAGGTTTTGATTTTTCTAGAGAAAATCAAAACTCGAGTGCGATTTAATTTACTATTACACCATTAGAAGAAAGTATATAAAGATTAGAAGAAATGAAGTACTCTGATGCAATAAAATATTAATTGACTTACTAAAACACTAAACTGACTTGAAATAGTAATATGCGTTACAAGAGCGGTATGTTGACGTTTTCATGTTCGAGGAAAAGATTGAAAAAGCGAAACGTAGTTGAGCTTTTTTAATTTCCGAGAACATGAAAACAAACATACCGCTCGTGTATCGTACATTATTTTATGCGAAGATCGTTTATTACATACCTGAAAGAGGAATTTCTAATTAGTTGCAATGAAATCTCCATCTTGGTTTCTGTTCAATGGCGGCAACTTTGGAAAACAAATATATCTATCTTCAACATTGTTCCTATAAAATGTTTTCTGTGTTTACTATACTGCAGCAGGCCGTGATATACGTCTGTCTTTTTTTTCCCCCCAGTCTATGATGAGTCTGGAATCTTGTTGAATTTTCACGGCTTCCTTAATGTTACTTGCATTACAAATGCAGTAACTTTAGTGGTGTTGTAGAGTTTACTTAATTTTTGCAAATATTTATAAAACAATAATTAACAGTGCAATTTAGGTGAAATTGCAGTGGTACGTAAGTTTCTAATTTATAATTATTACTATATTGAACGTCTTTAAAAATAATATGTTAAAAGCCTAAAGTAGTAAAATGAATATGACGCTTAAGCGGTAAGAATAGGGAAATTGTTATGTGTGTTACGTTGGGAATACTGAATGTGGTATTTCACACTTACCGCGTATTGGTTTTGTGCGGAAAGCAAGCAAATACGCACGATCTCGCACAAATATATTATTGTACCATCTCATCATTACAAATATTCCGCTAGATGGCAGTAGTGTGTTATGATCAGCTGTTCTCTTGTTACCAGTTGTGCCAACTATACAATCTTCATTGAACTCTATGGACGGTTACTTGGCAAGAAGGCTTTGTTGATTCAGTTTCATTTTTATTAAAACAATTGCATTCCACTTCAATAAAATTATGAATATATATTAAACAATGTCGACCTGGGTAAAGTAGTTGGTATAGCGCTGGCCTTCTGTGCTCGAAGTTGCGGGTTCGATCCCGGCCCAGTTCGATGGCATTTAAGTGAGCTTAAATACGACAGGTTCATGTCAGTAAATTTACTGGCATGTAAAAGAACTCCTGCGGGACAAAATGTCGGCACATCAGCGACACTGATATAATCTCGGCAGTTGCGAGCGTCGTTAAGTAAACCATAATTTTTTTATGCTCGACCATGCCGAAATGTAGTAATTATACACCTGGTAGCAGCCCTTTAATGGACCTCATTAAATTGCACTTATTCATTAAAGTTCAGGTGTTTCACCAATCAGAAAACACTAACTTATTGTAGCAACATGAAAGCGCAAGTATCGATTATTCTCGGATATGCAATAGAAAGACAACAATAAATCAATAAATCACCTATATTTGTAATAAAGTCAGTTCTGTTACTATAATAATTAGCGTTAATTGTAAATAATATTCAAATAAATTCAATTTGTCATCTTGTTTTTCAATGTCAAAGTCAATGTCGACATCTGTTTCTCGGAAAAAAATCAATACTTTCGCGTCTGCGCACATCTCACAATTTACGAGTTATTGCACAAGGTCAGTTCTGCTCCTCAGTCAGATAAAAATCATGAATACTTATGAATAATTTCAAGTTAGAAATATGGTCGAGCATAAAAAGTCGTATGAAACTTGACTATAATGGTAATTAAGACGCTCGTATGAAAATTATGAAACTCGCTTGCGCTCGTTTCATAAACATACTCGCGTCTTAATTACTACCATTATAGGCTCGTTGCATAATGTACTATTATTAAACTGTCTCTGATACGTCACTTTCCATAATCTCATACAGAAGAAGCTATATCATAACCTAAATAACATAAACAAGATAAACGATAGGAAGGCTTTAATTAAAGATGATAAAATACATGGATTATTTTAAAAGGTATGCGATCAATAATTATTGAAAGTGCAATTTCGGCAGACAAAGAAACAAATGGTAGGGAGGTGATAAAAATTGTAGGGATAAGCAGCCATGATTCGTTGAAACACGTCGTACCGTACCGTTTTATTGGTCAAAAGTAGTATGACGTAGTAAAAGTGTAATAGTCGCCATAAAGTCACACCATTACTTATCAAGAAATACTATTCAAGACTGGATGAAGTTCTGATGTTTGAGCCGATGAATATCTCCAGAAAGCTGTGTAAACAGGTCTCTCAATATACTATTTCCCACTGTAGTTTCTATGATACTTTGAAGTGTTTTCACGGCATGATTATATAAATACTAGTGGCTTGTGCAGCAAATGCTGCAAACTAAGTTCGTTAGAAGTTCAAATAAACATTTTTCAGATTTATTTCAATGAAGAATACCAGACATTCTGAAAGTTATTTGTTTCCATAATAATGAAACATACTCCCTCTGAATGGTTTTTTATGCTAAATACTTTTTCTTGAATCTATACACCTTCAGTTTTTTAGTTTGAACGCGAAAACGCAAGTATCAATGTCAGGACGCTCAGTGGGTTTATCATGTTGGAGTAAAGCAGTAGCTATTTCAGGTCATTGCGGATTGTAGGTGAAATTTAAAAAAAATGTCAGGTTTGCTATGCTTTCGAACAATAGACATAGCATCTTGGTATAGCTGCTGCATGTTTCGTAAACTACCTTGAAATGTAGAAGGTAAAATCATTTTATCCTGCAAAGAGATCTTGCTGAAATGATCGGGAGACTACAAAATCTTGTAGGCCTCTTATTTTATCAGTAAGTAGGTAACACCTTTTGGTCTTTCCTTAGGAGCTCTAATTTTTGCGCTCTCTCGAGCCAATTCTGTAGAGAATCACGCATATAAATATCTACACCACACCGACATTAAATATATGAAAAATATCCAACCCCACTTGATTAATAACTATAAAAACATTTGATTTTTAATAACAATATTATTATCTTACGTAAGTTTTATAGCTTTCAGTAACATAAGCTTATATTATATATACTATGTAGATGCCACTCAGTAAATTATAGAAATCAAGATCTAATTTAAGATATTCTCTACATCTACTTATATAACCCCAAAACATTTCACTTTCATGTCATCAATAGAGCATTAATATGTATAATTAATGAAAAATGGTCATATCATGGCATTAACTATAATAATATTTAATTTCTAAAGGTAATAATGTCACCAAACCACCTCAAGTTTAGTAGTTTTTAATATCCAATACACAGCTGTATTCAGAAAATTACACACCACAAAATCAGACCTGTAAATTATTTAGTAGTCTCGAAGTTTTTAATAACCAATTTAATTTGAGCTCTAAATATGTCAGCATTGTTGCAGATCATGGCCTTCGTGTAATATTGTTTACTGTAGTGTGTGTTTTGTTTTATTCTAAATGCAATTACTGACGACAGATGGAGTTTAGAAAATAGGAAAATTGTGTTGAAAAATTGACATTTCACTGAAAACTGGTACTTTTCTGAAAAACTTTGGGTTCCAAGCTTCAAAATGAGGGGTCATTTATTAAAATCCGTTCAGTCGTTTTCCCGTAATTTCTATTACCAGTTCAAATTATATAAATAAGATTTTTACTGCGTTACATTTTTTATAGCTTGAAGAGAACTCTTTCAGCTACGCTTTCTACAGCACAAACCTGGGAGCGCACGGTGCAGATGAGAGGAAGGATTCCTTGCAATGTTGGTTCGCCAAACAGGCGCCTAAGCGGACGATCACCCTGTGTTTCCGAATGCTGCATGGGCGGGACAGCAGGACGTATATAACACAGAAACCGCTAGCTGCGGCGCACGTGAAGTTGGGGTGGATGTGGGGAGGGTTGGGGTGACATCGTTCCACTCATACCTCTCGATGCTATTTTTCACCACTATCCACGGCAGCAACATTCCCTTTGAAACCTTTTGGGATATCAGTCATAAAATGTCCGATCAACTCACAAAGAAGTAACGTTTTCACGTCAACAGAAACCTTCGGAAAATATTTACCATGTAGACTCGCTGACCTCCCCACCCTGCCCGGCCTCGCCACGAGATTTTCGCATTACAGAGTCGCAGGTCTGTGCCGATAATGACACGCATCACATACACCCTGACGCATAAAACATTGACTTTACTGTGAGCTTGTCCCAGGTGCCTCAAATATTACATGAGGGAAGCGGATACAAGTTATTCTAGGATATGCTAAAAAATAACACTTGAATTAGTGTCAGAGAAAGAGAATCCGGAAAGGGATAGCCGTTGATAACAAGGTGTACCATTGGTTACAGCCACGTAATTACTTACTTGCTTACTTACTGGCTTTTAAGGAACCCGGAGGTTCATTGCCGCCGTCACATAAGCCCGCCATTGGTCCCTATCCTGAGCAAGATCAATCCAATCTCTATCATATCCCACCTCCCTCAAATCCATTTTAATATTATCCTCCCATCTACGTCTCGGCCTCCCTAAAGGTCTCTTTCCCACCGGCCTCCCAACTAACAATCCATACGCATTTCTGGATTCGCCCATACGTGCTACATGCCCTGCCCATCTCAAAAGTCTGGACTTAATGTTCCTAATTATGTCAGGTGAAGAATACAATGCGTGCAGCTCTGCGTTGTGTAACTTTCTCCATTCTCCTGTAACTTCATCCCGTTTAGCCCCAAATATTTTCCTAACCACCTTATTCTCAAACATCCTTAACCTATATTTCTATCTCAAAGTGAGAGTCCAAGTTTCACAACCATACAGAACAACCGGTAATATAATTGTTTTATAAATTCTAACTTTCAGATTTTTTGACAGCAGACTGGATGATAAAAGCTTCTCAACCGAATAATTCCCATATTTATTGTGTTTAATTTCCTTCCGAGTATAATTTATATTTGTTACTGCTGCTCCCAGGTATTTGAATTTTTCCACCTCGTCAAAAATAAATTTCCAATTTATATATTTCCATTTCGTACAATATTCTCGTCACGAGACATAACCATATACTTGTGTGTGTGTGTATGTGTCTATATATATATATATATATATATATATATATATATATATATATATATGATTGTTAATATCTGTGATTGTATAAAAAGTGTTCGACAATGTTCAAAATAGTCCTACTGACATAGTATTCTAATGACTTTCTTTTGCAAAATCAGGACACTCCCAATTTTGGTACCATTTCCCCAGAAAATTAAGGCATGTCGGATTATCGACTGAAAGAACGAAAAGAAAGCACATCTTAAATAATTTTGAGAAATGTAAGTCAGTAATTTCTGTAATATATAACTCTTGATAACTTTGTGCATATATATTCTATATGTGTTTTCCATGTTAAACTGGAGTCTATAAAAAGTCCTAGAAATTTGGTATAGTTTTGTATGTCTGCTCTCAAGAATATCATAGAATCACAAATCTTGTCTTAAATGAAAGCTAAAAGACTGCTAATCAATTTTGTTTGTTGATTTTTAGACTTTTTTTATATTTTTATGGACAGAAAGAAAAATTGCACATCTATTTTTAACTTATTCTTTAATTTTCAATTTGACAATTTCCTCTTACAGAATTATTCATGTATAATGTGAGAATATGCCCGAAAATTTTATTCAGTTATCTCTATTATTTTCTGAGATATTACATATTAAATGTTGAAAATGTAAAATAAACTCCGGGTACTCAACAAAGATAGTAATACGACTATTTACAAAAATGGTGTAAAAGCAATTATTTTCTCCCTAACGACCTTGAAATTTCACTCAAATGAAGTCAATACTATGAAGTATGTTTAGGCTAAAAATAAAAACAAAAACGTTAATTTTCACACATATTTGGTCATTCCTGTAGGTCCTTCGTCTTAAGTTTTTCTTATTATTTTTGGTTTTAGCAGCCATACTTATATCCAAATTATAATATATTGTGACAGCTGCACCGGTGTTCGAACGCGTGTCCGACAGGGCGCGCGGCAGACGAAACGCTGGTACGGGGAGCATCTGCATGCTGAGAGTGCAGAGGGGGGTTTATTACGGCGACGCGGCGAGGAGAGGTTGCGCGCGCATCTGCTACCTGCCGAGTGGGGAAGGAAGCAAAATCCTACGTGCGGAGTGAAGGAGGGGGGGGACGGACCCTCCCGAATCGTCCAGAAGTCCGTCGAAGTGGAAATATCCAGATTATTCATTCTGACCGAGAACTTTCTCGCAACTATGGTTTAGTTATAAATACAAGACGCGAGTGAACTTGAGACAGTCAGCCGGCAGTAAGCCAGTGTTGTTACAGGCAGATTTGGACAGTAAGCGAGTTAGTCTTGTGTAGCAGTGAAGCCAGCTTCGAGACCAGAGCGCGACTTGAGTTGTGTCCGTAACTGTGGAGCCTGAAGCCCGGAGTTCGAGTGCAGTGGACCGCAGTTGGGGGACCTGAGTTCGAAGTTCAGCGGATCGTCTCTGAAGGTCTGGGGTTCGAGATTCTGTGAACGCGAGTGACTGTGCTAGAAGAACTAGCCAAGACAAACGAGCTGTGAACTGAGAACTGAGAGTTCTGTGTTGTAAATAGTGCTTTGTGAATATTAGTTAAGATTAACAGTTCATTGTTGTTCGTAATAGTCCAAGTAAATTGTCATTGTCGTTTGTGGAGTGCAATAACGAACGCTGTGTTCCTGTGCAGAGAGCAAATCCCATTGTTGACGGGAGTGAAATTAAATTGTAGAAAGTTAAGAGTTATTTTTGAGATAATAAAATTACATTGTTGTTCAGTATAAAAATGTACAATATTTATTCATTAATCAAACTACACAAATGGTGGTTTACAATTTTTGTAGATAGATCCTGGAGATATGATGTGTAAATACGAAATATATGGGAAAAATTTACACAAAATTTTGAAATAGGTCCTCGTGTTCCAAACTATCAGCCAGTCACCTCCTAGCGATTTTCAGGTATGCTGTACGTTTCTTCTAGGTATATGAATTTACTAAATTCAATGATGATTTTAATAATTATTTCAATTTGAATATAAATTACTGGATAAACGCACATTCGCCACACATTATGTAATAGGATTAATGTTTCGCTTGCTTAAATTTTTACAATGGAAATTTATCCTTTGAAAAGATGGGAAAGTTCAAGTATCTTGGAGCAACAGTAATAAAAATAAATTATACTCTGGAAGAAAATAAACACAGAATAAATATGGGAAATGCGTGCTATTACTCGGTTGAGAAACTTTTATCATCCAGTCTGCTCTCAAGAAAAGCTGAAAGTTGGAATTTATAAAACACTTACATTACCGGTTGTTCTGTATGGTTGTGAAATTTGGACTCTCACTTTGAGAGAGGAACACAGATTAAGGGTGTTTGAGAATAAGGGGGCTAATAATATTTTAGGCTAACAAGCAAACGTTCTGATGGAGGCAGATAAAAAAGTTAATTTTTTTTCTTCCACTATGTTAATAATGTCAAACGAAGTGCTTATACAAATTTTGGCCACTCGACCGCAATTACGAGGCGTCCAGAAAGTGATTTTCGCTGGGACCATTTATAGAAAAAAGCACAATTGCATGGAAATATTTATTGAAACAGATACAGCAGTTGTTGCGCTATTTGTCAACATATCCTCAACTGGAATTGAGACATTTGTCATAACATGGGATCAATTTTTGTGTCGTAGAAGTCAGCCGCCTCAGTTCGGAACCAGCGTTTGACTGAGTCTGCACCTCTCTCTGTCGATCCCAAGATATGAGAAATATCTCAATTCCGGTGGAAAATATATTGAAAAATAACTCAACAATTGCTGTGTCTATTCCAATAAATTTGTCCAATGAAACTGTATTTTTTTTTTCTGTTTACGGTCCCTGGCGAACTTATTTTTTTACGGCCGTCGTAATTGTGGTCGAGTGGCCAAACTTTGTATTAGCACTTCTTTTGACATTATTAAAATGATGGAAGAAAAAAAATTATCTTTTTTATCTGCCCCCATCAGAACGTTTGCTTGTAAGAGGGATGAAGTTACAGGAGAATGGAGAAAGTTACACAACGCACAACTGCAAGCATTGTTTTCTTCACTTAACATAATAAGGAACATTAAATCCAGACGTTTGAGATGGTCAGAGCATGTAGTACGTATGGGCGAATCCAGAAATGCATATAGAGTGTTAGTTGGGAGGCCGGAGGGAAAAAGGCCTTTGGGGAGGCCGAGACGTAGATGGGAGGATAATATTAAAATGGATTTGAGGGAGGTGGGATACGATGATAGAGAGTGGATTAATCTTGCACAGGATAGGGACCGATGGCGGGCTTATGTGAGGGCGGCAATGAACCTGCGGGTTCCTTAAAAGCCTTTTGTAAGTAAGTAAAATCTACCATCTCTTCTTATATTATTGTCGTCGTCGTCGTCTTCCTCACAAGTATTAGGCCGAGTGGCCTGTTACGGTCTCAAACTAGAATTTTCAGTCCATCTCTTCTTTGGACGGCCTAGAGATCTTTTGCCATATGGATGGTAATGAAACAGTGCTTTTGGAATTCTGCATCGATCCATTCGTTC
The DNA here is from genome assembly GCF_040183065.1 of Periplaneta americana. Taxonomy (NCBI): domain Eukaryota; kingdom Metazoa; phylum Arthropoda; class Insecta; order Blattodea; family Blattidae; genus Periplaneta; species Periplaneta americana. The sequence goes on along the minus strand of NC_091125.1, from coordinate 169,326,621 downwards.
GAGATGACCCTTCCATTGAAGTTGATATTTGCTGATGAACTGCATAATGGGTTCTATTTGAAGTTCTTGCATTATGTCCTCATTTTTTTATGATCCCAGCGAGTAAAATGTTATGTTTTATTTAACGACGCTCGCAACTGCAGAGGTTATATCAGCGTCGCCGGATGTGCCGGAATTTTGTCCCGCAGGAGTTCTTTTACATGCCAGTAAATCTACTGACATGAGCCTGTCGCATTTAAGCACAATTAAATGCCATCGACCTGGCCCGGGATCGAACCCGCAACCTTGGGCATAGAAGGCCAGCGCTATACCAACTTGCCAACCAGGTCGACCCCAGCGAGTATATCCAGCTGTTGCTCTCATGAACCTCATCTCACTTGCTGTTATTCTACTGACATCTTTATTCTTCACAGTCCACGCTTCACTACCATAGCTTAATACTGGCTGTGCTAAGGTTTTATACAAGCCTATTCTTGTGTGTCTTTGTACTAGTCAAGGTTTCATGATTTTATTAATGATCCCCATTATTTTATTATATTTACATATTTTTTTCAGCAATATCTACTTCATCATAAGGTGATAGTTTTATTATTTTATTATTCAAACAGATTTTACTTGGTACAGGGAATTTCCCACAAAATGACAGGATTTTTGATTTTTCAATATTAATTTCCATGTTATATTTTTCACTGACCATATTTAAATTGTGTACTGAATATTGTAAATCATCTTCAGTTGATGCCATGAGAACTAAATCATCAGCGGAAAGTAAAGCATCAAGCTGCAAATTTCGATTAATTGGAATAAATCCATGGCGCCAATTTTGAATGATTCTATTTATATATATATATATATATATATATATATATATATATATATATATATATATATATATACAGTCTTACTAATAAACCGTGTATAGTTTTTATACGAGACTTATGCAGAGTTGAGAGAGAAAACGTTACTAATAAACCGTGAATAAGCTATGGACGTATAAACAGGCTGTAACTATACAATGGGAATTGCTTTGCAGTAGTTATATACACGAATCCCCTTGTTTAAGCGTTGTATATAGGGAAAAAATGGCCGCCCCTTTAACAGCTGTTCGTATCGACTGTCATTTTATGATGATGTTTACCTTGTAACCACAGAAGAACAAAACAAAGATCATAGAATTATTAGAATAATATTGCTGTAGCTTGTACTCTTCGACCAAAATGTAGTGTGGTAATCGATTAGAGCCAGTTGTACATCGATATTTCACACGCCACACTAGAGCGCTCTACCGGATCCAGTAGAGAACCTCAGATATTCTATTACCTTTCGTAACGAAGTAATGACGAAACTATGACGTAGCTGTGTAACAGTTGTACTGTTATGCACGACGTATGTAGTGATTATTAGTAAGGAATTTACACACGACTTATAAACGAGCTACTCATTGTATAAGTATAAGACAGTTCAACGTCTGGATATAGAGTTTTTATTAGTAAGACCGATAATAAACAATTAATATATATAATATATAATATATTATTATTAATATTATTATTATTATTTCACCGCGATGTCAAGTGCAACGTAACAGAGCACAGTTCAGTATTTGCACAGGTCTACTTCAACATCTATTTAAGTTTGATTAGCGGTGTTGTTGTCATGTACTACAAGCAAGATGGCGTCGAGCCTAAGTGCAAACACTCCCCTATGACGTGCAATTGCGAGCGTCTTGTTTGTAATGTGATTTCCCTCCCGAGGGACGCAGGGGGGCTGATTTGGTTAAGAGACTGTTGCTTCCGCCTGAATTTATTACCCGGGGGCGACTTTTATTTGTAGTGCATATCCTTTATCGCGCGCGACGCATTGTGGGTCGCATAGCAAGCCGAGATGATTTGCAGGCGGCGGACGTGGCCACGAGGAAGTCGTGACGCGCGCCCAGGGGTGCACAGTCGCTCGTTTATCGACGCTTCATCGACTGCCGAGGTCCGTGCAGCGTGCTCAGGCGTGTTTGCCGACCCCTGGAGCGCTTCACCTTCTCGCAGTCAAAGATTCCAGGAGCGCAAAAGGAAACGAGACGCATAATAATTTCCCTAATGCACCTCGGGGGCTGCAGCGCGCGGGAGTCCCTCGGGACGGCGGGGGGGGGGGGAGCTCCGCGAACAATGTCAGTCTCTCCGCCTGACGTGTTTGACTTGTGTTGTTTGCCTGCGCGTCTTCAGGGCCCGCAGCTCCGATAATGGCTTCCAAAACAGTGTCGGGGGTCGAGCCGTGAGTCTCCAGACTGCCACACGTGAGGCAGTAAACAAACATTTGATCAAGTCACTTTCGATACATTTCCAGAATTACGATGAAAGAGTAATGGAACGGAGAAAAATTCTCTCCGGCGCCGGGATTTGAACCCGGGTTTTCAGCTCTACGTGCTGATGCTTTATCCACTAAGCCACACCGGATACAACTCCGACGCCGGTTAGAATCGTCTCAGATTAAGCTCCAACTCTTGGGTTCCCTCTAGTGGCCGCCCTCTGCACTACGTCATAGATGTCTATGACGCTTATTCCGTCGGATCCCGGCCAACTAGTCACTCATATCGAGTGCACCTCAGCACATGTGTGGACTTCGGTCCTGCGTTCATAGACATCTATGACGTAGTGCAGAGGGCGGCCACTAGAGGGAACCCAAGAGTTGCAGCTTAATCTGAGACGATTCTAACCGGCGTCGGGGTTATATCCGGTGTGGCTTAGTGGATAAAGCATCAGCACGTAGAGCTGAAAACCCGGGTTCAAATCCCGGCGCCGGAGAGAATTTTTCTCCGTTCCATTACTCTTTCATCGTATGATGACGCAGAATATCTGCATGGAAATATCATATGTACTTCGGTACATTAAAATAATATATATATATTTCCAGAATTGACAACATCACACTGTGTACTTTGTGCCATTATACAGAAACTTAACTGTTTGTCTTCCCAGCTCTACGGATTATGGCTGAGTGTTAGCGTTTATAGCTGCAAGTTAAAAAGAATTTGGTTACATGTTAAACAGAGAACTGGAAATTACATGAATAATTTCGAGGGAAAAATTGTTCCGGAGCCGGGTATCGAACCCGGGACCTTTGGTTTAACGTTGGTACGTTCGATACCCGGCTCCGGAACAATTTTTCCCTCGAAATTATTCAAATCAACTTTACAGGGAGTTGTACCTGAAATCTTCATTTAGAAATTACATATTTCAGGCTTTCACGGTTAATATGTTCAGCGGAAGAACTTGGGATTTCCAGGTTTGTCTTGAGGCTTATTTTTATTTATATCAGACGCAGTGGCGGAGCGTCAATAAGAGCACAAGAGCACGTGAACACCTTGTTTCCATTAATGCACGACTAGATTTATTATTTAAGGGGAGAGGATGGTAATTTTTAAAACTTTTTTCCTATTTTGTGTAAAATATTAATTTTTTGTATGTAGAGAGCTCACGGCTATAGCAACTCAACAAAATATAAATATTTTGAATAAATTATTTGGGAGCCAGATTTGAAAAAAAAAAAAAATGTACCCAATGCAGGATTTTACTAAACTCGATATATCCAAGCCATTTTTAAAGATAAATTCAAACACAATGTTACAATTTATTTGTAAAAGCACGCTCTACAAACTGTCTATAACAGAATTTTGATATTAGTTCCTACATTTGTAAAATAAACAATTAAAATTTAATAACATTTTTTTTATTTTCTTTCTTGCAACAGAGAGACTTATTTTTAAAATGAAATCAATTAGGGAAATTCCGTTACAGAGAAAAGTTTCCTAGTAGTCTAGAGAATGTGTATTCTAAATTTCATTCATATATCTTTAATAGTTCAAAAATTATATCGATTTTTGTCTGGCTATGTAGCAAAAAAAATAAAGCTCCAGAAACAGCAATCAAAGGGGGTGTGATTTAATAATCCAGAGCGCAGGAACTTTAAAAATGGCGTCTCAACATCCAATAAGGGTACAGATACCCAGACAATGTTATACAATGTATTCCACACACATCACAGAGTATTTTAAAGAAAAATTTGGTTTTGAAAAAAAAAAATGTAGTTCCGGAAACAACAAACAAAGTGCGGTGTAATTTAAAAATCCAGAGCGCAGGAAGTTTCAAAATGGCGTCTCAACAACCGATAAGGGCACAAATACCCACAAAATATTATACAATGTATTCTACACATATCACACAGTATTTTAAGGAAAAAAATTGTTTTTTGAAAATTTACTCATTTTTCACCAAAAAATACCATCCTCTTCCTTTAATACCGTATTGATGTAGTGGGGATGTAGAATATCAAGATCGAGTATTTTAAACTTCCCGCATCTTGCATAAACTTCTTATGTAAACTTGGCAACATCCGTTCACGTACTAGCCGTGCCCTTTTCAAGAAGGTTACAGAAATTTCACGCATGCGCGGGAGAAAATTGTCTTTCGCTGGCCGCTTATAACTCGTCAAGAGCACAAAGCATTAAGTGAACAGTGAATCTATCCTACAGATGTCAGGCGCATCGATGCCTATCGTTTACGTGCTATATCTCGAGGAGAAAATTTAATTAGTCTGTATTTTAGCCTGCAGGTGTCAGCATCTCACTGTCGGAACGTTTACTTTATGTGGATGTGTGTACAGCGCTGCTACGAGAGTATAGTTTGTGAATTACTATACTTCAGTGTCGGCATATAGCATACTTTGGCTTTCAAAGATGTGCTGGCTGAATGTGATGATGGTATGAATTTAAATATCTGTATGGTGGTGTATATTATTTATGAATAATATTTACTGGCATGTATTTATAGTAATCAATCTATGCGAATGGGATTACAGTACTGGTATAGGCTATAGTCTATCAGTGTGTTGTGAATCAAAATATATTACTGAACACACGCTTTTGTAAATTGTTTTATGTATTAATTTTTAACAAACTTAAACAATGAACTCTGTTCAAGTAATTTTGAAGAGTAAAGAACTGGGTAAACTGGCTTTCCAGAAAAAATTGGAAATAAAAAGACTAGGTTTCATTATTATTATTATTATTATTATTATTATTATTATTATTATTATATGTTGTTTTGAATTTATATACGGTTTTTTCGACAGTGAAACATTGGAATCATGACATTTCATATTAGGCTAAAAACGTAGGCGTATAATTTCAAATTCTCTTCTATTTTGGAACACAAAATTGTGAACACACATAATATTTTATCACGAGCCGCCACTGATCAGACGATTGTTTTATAAACGAAGAGACTGATCCCAAAACGCGTTCAGTCCATTTTTTTATCCACCGGTCTACGGACTGAGCGAGTTTTCAAGTAACACGCACAACACAAACTTTTAGACAAGGATTGGCGTTGTTTTAAAAGAAAATATGTTTAAAATATAATGATATTGGTCTCAAACATAATGATAATATACTAGGGAATTCGAAATTAATATCAACAGAGTTACTGTTTCACACTAAATTTATTTAAGTTACTTTTGACTTTATATAATTTAAATATTGTCCTCTATCATTTTAACAATAGGGTTGCCAAATCCTTGAAAGCTGACGGAACTCCATCTGCAGCATAATTTCTATTTATATCTGTCACTAATCAAACTAAAGCTTTTTGGATGTCCACTCTTCATTGAAAGTGAATGCCTCGCTCTCACCAATCTTGCAGTAGTTCAGTATGGTAGGACTTCTCTACCACGGGCTTCTTGTAATGCCCTAAAAGCACTGAGTTGCACTTTTTCCCCTTGCAACTTGGATTTTATGAAGCACCTTTGTTTATACCTACTGAACAATTTTTAGGGGTCTATACTTACTACAAATCTGAAGTAGTGGCAGTATTTACAAAATATGGTTACTTCGAAAATTTAAATATTACAGGCTTATGAAAGAATCGCTGCTCTGCCAATGGTCATCGCTAGGAGCACTGATTTACAGGATTGTTTTCGTGTTGTCAAGAGTGGAATACTTATAGTATATGCCAAGCTTAAAAAGTCTTCACCTCAAATCAACTACAGGAATTAATAAACAGAGGACGTGCCTGAGGCAACGAAACCATTACAACCTTGATTTCATCTTCAAGGAGTACAAGAAAGACATATCGAGTATTCATTTCAAAACTTCCCAGTTTAAATAACTTTTTATTTCAATTAATTTTAATTAAAAGAAACACGTCAATTTAGATAATGAAGAGGAAGTTTGGCAGCAGTCAGTTAACCACAGATGTTTTGCAATCCAGAGTTAACAGGCCCAATAAGTAGAGTAAGTGAACTTTTACGTATTGGCGCTATTGCAGCTGAGTCAAATTATTTGGGCTGACCAAAGACAACGACTCAACAGAATAAACAATCTTTCACGTATTGGCGCTATTATAGCTGAGTCAAGTTGTCCGGGCTGGCCTGAGATAATGCAACCAACAGAATAAATAACCTTTCAAGTATTGGCGCTATTGCAGCTGAGTCAAGTTGTCTGGGCAGACGAAAGGTAACGACCCAACAGAATAAACAACCTTTCACGTATTGGCGCTATTGCAGCTGAGTCAAGTTGTCTGGGCCAGCCTGAGATAACGTACCCAACAGAATAGACACCTTTTCACGTATTGGCGCTATTGCAGCTGAGTCAAGTTGTCTGGGCCAGCCTGAGATAACGTACCCAACAGAATAGACAACTTTTCACGTATTGGCGCTATTGCAGCTGAGTCAAGTTGTCTGGGCCAGTCTGAGATAACGTACGCAACAGAATAGACAACTTTTCACGTATTGGCGCTATTGCAGCTGAGTCAAGTTGTCTGGGCCAGTCTGAGATAACGTACCCAACAGAATAGTCAACATTTAACGTATTAGCGCTATTACAGCTGAGTCAAGTTGTCTGGGCCAGTCTGAGATAACGTACCCAACAGAATAGACAACTTTTCACGTATTGGCGCTATTGCAGCTGAGTCAAGTTGTCTGGGCCAGTCTGAGATAACGTACCCAACAGAATAAACAACCTTTCACGTATTGGCGCTGTTGCAGCTGAGTCAAGTTGTCTGGGCCAGCCTGAGATAACGTACCCAACAGAATAAACAACCTTTCACGTATTGGCGCTGTTGCAGCTGAGTCAAGTTGTCTGGGCCAGCCTGAGATAACGTACCCAACAAAATAAACAACCTTTCACGTATTGGCGCTGTTGCAGCTGAGTCAAGTTGTCTGGGCCAGCCTGAGATAACGTACCCAACAGAATAAACAACCTTTCACGTATTGGCGCTGTTGCAGCTGAGTCAAGTTGTCTGGGCCAGTCTGAGATAACGTACCCAACAGAATAAACAACCTTTCACGTATTGGCGCTGTTGCAGCTGAGTCAAGTTGTCTGGGCCAGCCTGAGATAACGTACCCAACAGAATAAACAACCTTTCACGTATTGGCGCTGTTGCAGCTGAGTCAAGTTGTCTGGGCCAGCCTGAGATAACGTACCCAACAGAATAAACAACCTTTCACGTATTGGCGCTGTTGCAGCTGAGTCAAGTTGTCTGGGCCAGCCTGAGATAACGTACCCAACAGAATAAACAACCTTTCACGTATTGGCGCTGTTGCAGCTGAGTCAAGTTGTCTGGGCCAGCCTGAGATAACGTACCCAACAGAATAGACAACCTTTCACGTATTGGCGCTATTGCAGCTGAGTCAAGTTGTCTGGGCCAGTCTGAGATAACGTACCCAACAGAATAAACAACCTTTCACGTATTGGCGCTGTTGCAGCTGAGTCAAGTTGTCTGGGCCAGCCTGAGATAACGTACCCAACAGAATAAACAACCTTTCACGTATTGCCGCTATTGCAGCTGAGTCAAGTTGTCTGGGCCAGTCTGAGATAACGTACACAACAGAATAGACAACTTTTCACGTATTGGCGCTATTGCAGCTGAGTCAAGTTGTCTGGGCCAGTCTGAGATAACGTACCCAACAGAATAGACAACTTTTCACGTATTAGCGCTATTACAGCTGAGTCAAGTTGTCTGGGCCAGTCTGAGATAACGTACCCAACAGAATAGACAACTTTTCACGTATTGGCGCTATTGCAGCTGAGTCAAGTTGTCTGGGCCAGTCTGAGATAACGTACCCAACAGAATAGTCAACTTTTCACGTATTAGCGCTATTACAGCTGAGTCAAGTTGTCTGGGCCAGTCTGAGATAACGTACCCAACAGAATAGACAACTTTTCACGTATTGGCGCTATTGCAGCTGAGTCAAGTTGTCTGGGCCAGTCTGAGATAACGTACCCAACAGAATAAACAACCTTTCACGTATTGGCGGTACTGCAGCTAGTCAAGTTGTCTGGGGCGACCTGAGATAGCGACCCAATATAACAGACAACCTTTCATGTCTTAGATTGTTATCCTGATGATGAAATATGCAAGTAATTCCGTAACGCTGCAGGTAGTAAGTCCAAAAGTGAAGTGAAATACTAGAAATTCTTCCACTGAACGCAATCTTTATTACAATGTTCATGTTTTCATTTCTTAAATATTCATTATAATTCATATTTCTATTTTTGTGTCGCTTTTAGGTGATGCGTAAATTGAAAATTAATGACAATATTTTAATAAATGCTATCATTTAATATTAAAAAGAATTCACTTCACAATTAGTAAAGACACAAGGGTGGAAGGTTGTCCAACTCACAAACTTGAATGCTCCTCTCCAACATAAAATGCCAGCGCCGTCAGCGATCCCAATATAAAGCTAGATTCGAATCAAAGACCGCCACCTCGACAACAGCACGTTCGTATTATCTGCGTACACCAGACACACGCGTGACTTGACCCACTCAAATGGCGTGCGTGTGCCCGACCCACGCACATTAAGTGCACTCGAAACTGACTGCCTAAAACACGTGAATGGCGTCACGTGGCGGACAACACAATTGCTGTTTATTCAAGAAAACAAACACAACTCACTTTCTGGGGGGAAAACAGACTTACTAGCGTTAAGACGGGCGGGCGTAACCATAGTAACGTGAAATCTGTTGCAGCGCGCTCCCCTCTGAGCGCAGTCGGGATTAAGGGCAGACCTCACGAGCGGCCACTAATCAAAGCGGCTGCGAAACAGATACTGGATAGCCTTCAAGTTCACGTCTTGTGGACTGCTCCACTGCGGAAGAATATACTAGTCCGACTTTTAAGTTGGATGTTTAATATTTTTATGCTCGACCATGCCGAAATGTAGTAATTATACACCTGATAGCAGTCCTTTAATGCATGTCATTAAAGTACACCTATTCATTAAAGTTCAGGTTTTCGATTATTCTCGGATATACAATCGAAAGACAACGAGGGAAACGTCACGGAGGCTGGAAATCCAATACTGTCGCAGAAGGTTATGTTCTGTTACTATAATAATTAACGTTAATTGTAAATAATATTCAAATAAATTCAATTTGTCGTCTCGTTTTTCAATGTCGAAATCAATTTCAAGGTTATATCAAGATTAATGTTTATTTTACTCTCTAGATTATATCAAGGTCAATGACATTTATTTCTCGGAAAAAATCAATACTTTCGCGTCTGCGCACATCTCACAATTTACGAGCTATGCACAAGGTCACTTCCGCTCTTCAGTTAGATACGAATAAAATGAATACTTCTGAATAATTTCAAGTTAGAAATATGGTCGAGCATAAAAAGTCGTATGAAACTTGCCTATAATGGTAATTAAGACGGTCGTATGAAAATTATGAAACGAGCTCGCGCTCGTTTCATAAACAAGCAAACTCGCGTCTTAATTACTATCATTATAGGCTCGTTGCATAATGTACTATTTTACAATGTTTTACGTGTTGGTAGATTTTTGGGCTTTTGCTGTGTATGAAGAGTGAAGGAACATCCAAAGTTTCGGAGTTATGTCTTGGTTCCATCATCAGAAAATGCAAAGAAAGAGAAGCTATTGCTTGCATTATTTCCAAGATCTGTTCACTTGTGTGCTGCCCAGAAAAAGAAACGGTTTATTTAACGACGCTGACCAAAAATAAATCCCGAGGTATATCATTCGGTTACTGTTTATTTATTTACTTTATAAATTTAACTTATACAGATCAAATGCAATGAAACTCAAAGTACAAACAAAGAGAAACGCGCTATTTTTCCCTTCCATGCAGTGATGATCTCAGTCATAAATATAATATTCAAGATTGGAATGTCATTGGACTTATGTTTGGTGCGCGAGGAACAATTCCCAAATTTACATTGGAGATCCTCAGAAAATTAAAGGATCCTGATAAGACTCTTCAGACAATTGCATCAACCATTTTAAAATCTTCATTGAACATCAATCAATCATCATCTCTATTCATCTTTATAATATTCAATGTATATTATTTATTTTCAATAAATTTTTATCGTTTTGATAGCTACCAAATCTTGTCGCAGAATATTCTTTTTTAAAATTTCATTATGTATTTTTTAACAACAATTTACATTTTATTTTTTGTTCATTCGAATTGATTAGGATGCCGATATTTTAAATCCAAGATTTGGACGGCTATCATTTCGATGATATTCTCTCTATAAGAAAAACTAGTAGATATAAAATTAATACATCTGAGGACTGAATGAGCAGTGCTCGTGTTCAGTGACATTTCGAAAACTATTATTAATTACAATATGAATAGTGAAATAAACTAGAAACTAGAATAAGATAAGAGCTACTATAATATATCACAAATAATACACTATTAAGACAGGAAAGAAATTATATGATTTTGTGTTTTAATCAACTAAACAATTTATGAAAAGAAAAAGACTAGATAAATAATGTATAAGCCCACAGACATATATACACACTAGAGATGGACAAAACTAACTGCCGTTCTCGCTCGCTGTGTTCGCTGCATTTGTCTTTCGAGTCTCGTCTCGTCATTCTCGTGCGCTTCGAGTCTCGCTCATCATTCTCGAAATAGCATTTGGTCGGCGTGGAAAGATTTCGTAACTTGGAATAACATACATCATTGATATAAGTAACATTATAAATATTTAATGAGAAAAAAAAAGACGAAACAGAACCGTATCTTAGTTATCAAAATGCTCTGGTTCTATTATATGATATTACCTATGGTTAAATAAATAGAAAAAAAATTCTCAAATAAATTTGCATTTCTAAGAAACATAAAACATAACGTTAATGTTTTTTGTGCGAGATCGTGCGTATTTGCTTGTTTTCCGCACAGAACCAATTCGCGGTAAGTGTGAAATACCACATTCAGTATTCCCAACGTAACACACATAACAATTTCCCTCTTCTTACCGCTTAAGCGCGACATTCATTTTACTGCTTTAGGCTTTTAACATATTATTTTTAGAGACGTTTAACATAGTAATAATTATAAATTGGAAACTTACCACTGCAATTTCACCTAAATTGCAATGTTAATTATTGTTTTTAAATATTTGCATTCCTGATACAAGTAGCATTAAGGAAGCCGTGAAAAAATCAACGAGATTCCAGATGCGGATGTTATTACTGCAATATGTTATGTAAATAATATTGTTAAAATATTAAAATGAAAAATAAATCATTACATAACCTTACCCTTTGTTTTAAGTTCTCATTTATAGACTGGGGGGAAAAAAGACAGACGTATATCACGGCCTGCTGGAGTATAGTAAACACAGAAAACATTTTATAGCAACAATGTTGAAGAAAGATATTTTGGTTTTCCGAAGTTGCCGTCATTAAACAGAAACCAAGATGGAGATTTCTTTGCAACTAATTAGAAATTCGTCTTTCAGGTATGTAATAAACGATCTTCGCACAAAATAATGTACGATATACGAGCGGTATGTTTGTTTTCATGTTCTCGGAAATTAAAAAAGCTCAACTACGTTTCGCTTTTTCAATCTTTTCCTCGAACATGAAAACGTCAACATACCGCTCTTGTAACGTATATTACTATTTACTGAGATTGCACACTTGATCTTAAACACACTCACGGACCGGAGAACGCGAATTCGATTATGCGCACTATTCAAAACATACAGAGGTGAACCTGCCTGGAGAGAAATAAAAAATAGGTTGCAGCCGCCAAATTACTCTTCAAGGAACGACCTCTCATATAAATTGAGGGAAAGAAGACAGAGGACGGACACTGGAAATAGGTTACTTTTTAACCTTTCTTTAATAACTAACTGAAATCTTTTAAAATTACACTAGTTACGTTCACTGGAAATTTATTAAAACATTTACTTCCTATATTCTTAAAAGAGTTCTGTGTTTTAGTTATTCTCCTACAGGAAGTATTGATTTGATATCTTTGTCTAATGTTAAAGTCATGAATATCAGATCCCGAGATTTATAATGCTCCTTGACATATCGTTACCTTAATTCCAAAACCTTTAATTTGCTCGGACGACGAATTTCAATTTTTTGGGAGTTTTTGAAAGTGTATCCACAGATCCATCTACTGACAAAGCAGTGAAGCTTAATTTAGAATACCAGCAATAATATTGGGATATTACGATACCACTTAACTTCTGTCTCTGTGGATATACTTTCAAAAGTGAAAATCGACATCCGAGCGAGTTACGAGGTTTTGGAATTAAGGTAACGATATAATGAAACATTCAAAATAAAAAGTGAAGGTAGAGTCAGTAGTTCAATGAAATATACAGGTTGAACCGAAAGTAATGTTTACTATTCAGATATTTTTTAAGACTAATACAAATGACTTACATCAATACCAAGCTAGAAAACCTAAATGACCAGCACGTTAATGCTGTACGAGATTACGAAACTATAAGAACCCGTTGCTTGTCGGAATTGCAAGTGAACAGAGATGAGGCTACAGGATCCATGAAGCAATTAAGGCAACATCTTCGGTACCGTGAATTTAAAACCTGGTGTGCATACCCCCAGAAAGGAAAAGGAGTTGTATTATTTGAAGAAGTACCTGCAGCCAACTCGTGGATCATCAAGCATGACGGATTATCAAGTTCTGAATGGAGAGAAATGCTAAAAATGACTGCGATGGTGGCACCAGCACGTTCTCTCCCTGGTCGCTCTACAGGCACAACCCACTGTAGGCACTGCAGTGAGTACGAAACTTTACCACATGTGCTTGGGAGTTGCCCACTGGGAGAAGTACTCAGAATAAAACGTCACAACATCATACGTTCTATGATCGCCGATGCACTTCGATCCAAAAATCTAGACGTTCACGAGGAAGTTCATTGTATTGCTGATGGTGGAAGCAATCGTAGGATCGATATCATAGCTATAAATAGGAGTAAACAGACAGCCGAAATAATTGATCCTACCATCAGATTTGAAATCTCAGCCACTCAACCATCTGAAGTGAATGAAGAGAAAAAGAAAATCTACGAGCCCACGATTCAGTACCTATCGGCGAAATACAACATTGAAAAAATCACAGTTACCGGTCTCTTCTTCGGAGCGAGAGGCACCATCCCGAAAGTCTTTGTAAAGTGGAGGGAAAAATACAAGCTGACAAGAGATCTTCAAGATGCCATCGTCACCACCATAATAAAATTTTCTGCAGCGATATTTCGGCAACATCTTTATGGTGTACATTCAATTTAAATTACACTTGGTTCTATTTTTTTGTCTTATGTCTTATTCACTTTTGTCTGAAACCTGTTTATATAATTTTTCATTTTAAATTTTATTGTGAGCTATTCTGTGTCACAGGGCAAACCCAAAATATTGGGTCAGACTACTAAATTAAATTGTTTGAATTATTTCAATAGATAAGCAAACTATCCTACAATTATTTACATGGTGTATTTATTCATTTCTTCATTTATCCATATTTATATTGTAGCGCTGTACTTGTGTTGTCATGTAGGCCTACATCCATATTGTACAGGGATAACTCCGGAAAATAAAGAACTGAAAATTAATGAATACAGGAGCATTACTGTAGGAGATTGCATGAAAAACTTCAACTCGCGGTTGCAAGACCCTGCCTGGTTTTATGCCTTTTTTTTTTTTTTTAAGGTAATCAATGGCGCAAGTTCTTGACTGTAACTCGTACAAATGACGGCGAGGATTCCCCTTGTCGTCCCTTCACCTCAGGACTATACGTTTCCACAATTAGGCCGCTGCCCTTCAATTTAGTCTGTCCCTTTATTTCAATCAAGGACGGCGATTTCACACTCGGTCATTACAAGCGAGTTGCTCGGCGTGTAGGAAGAGGGGAGGAAAAACTTCCGAGAAAAGATGTTTTCTTTCCCCTTTCAAAGAAGACAAACTTTTTTACCTGTCCGTGGAGAGAGCGTTATAAAATTTCACGAGCTCCGTGCTCGCGTTAACGTACGCGGCGTTAAAAGTAAATTTAAATTATGTACAAAGTCTGATCCCATTCCTCTCATACGAACTGCACCTTGATGGCTAAGTCCAAGGCCCCTTAATGCCGGATGAAGAAAAAAAAAAGAAGTAAAAAAGGGAAAGAAGGAAGGAGTTTTTCTTTTGGGTGTTGAAGGTGTCGGGAAGGACCCCGCGCTAGCTGCATATTTCATCGCCATCTTTGAAATTATTAAGGAGCCCCTGTGAATGTGTGGATCCCAAAACGACAACTCAATTAGCTCTTTCATCCAGCATGTATTATTAGCGACCCAAGTCAGGCTAAAACTCACTAAATAAAACACGCGCCTTGAGGAAAAGTAGAGTTCGCTGCTTATTTCTGACTGTGTGCATGTACATGTTGAATGACAGGGCTGTCCAACATTAATGTTAAACAGAAATTGATTTGCGTTGCTAATGCAATGTTGAGCTTAATTCAAGCGTGTAAGACAGACTCCTGACTTGATGTTGATTGGGAACATGCTTCCTTTTTTAAATCACAGACCGCTTAGCATCCTTGATAAGCTACAAGATTCACAGGCGTGGCGTACTTCGGAAGTGAAAAACAAGAAAGCTGGATCAATGTTTTGTTCGGCTTGAACTTCACAATCAGTTCCTGCTAACACGTTGAATATAGGAATTTACGAAAATGTGACAAATGATAATTTTCCTAATAAACTTAGTGCTAAGTACAGGAATATTAATCTATAAATAACCCTATTCGATTATAAAAATTGTCACATGCGTTTCAAATTCACTGTGGGCTAAAGCAAGGAGGTGCATTATCACCTTTACTTTTTAACTTCGCTGTAGAGTATGCCATTAGGAAAGTCCAGGATAACAGAGAGGGTTTGGAATTGAACGGGTTACATCAGCTGCTTGTCTATGCGGATGACGTGAATATGTTAGGAGAAAATCCACAAACGATTAGGGAAAACACGGGAATTTTACTTGGAGGAAGTAAAGAGATAGGTTTGGAAGTAAATCCCGAAAAGAAAAAGTATATGATTATGTCTCGTGACGTGACTATTGTACGAAATGGAAATATGAAAATTGGAAATTTATCCTTTGAAGAGGTGGAAAAATTAAAATACCTGGGAGCAACAGTAACAAATATAAATGATACTCGGGAGGAAATTAAACAAGAATAAATATGGGAAATGCCTGTTTTATTCGGTTGAGAAGTTTTTGTCATCCAGTCTTCTCTCAAAAAATGCTGAAAGTTAGAATTTATAAAACAGTTATATTACCGGTTGTTCTGTATGGTTGTGAAACTTGAACTCTCACTTTCAGAGAGAAACAGTGACTAAGATTATTTGAGAATAAGATGCTTAGGAAAATATTTGGCTTAAGAAGGATGGAATTACAGGAGAATGGAGGAAGTTACACAACACAGAACTGCACGCATTGTATTCTTCACCTGACATAATTAGGAACATTAAATTCAGACTTTTGATGTGGACAGGGCATGTAGCACGTATGGGCGAATCCAGAAATGCATATAGAGTGTTAGTTGGGTGGCCGGAGAGAAAAATACCTTTGGGGAGACCGAGACGTAGATGGGAGGATAATATTAAAATAGATTTGAGGGAAGTGGATTATGATGGTAGAGAATGGATTAATCTTGCTCAGGATAGAGACAACGGCGGGCTTATGTGAGGGCGACAATGAACCTTCTGATTCTCTAAAAACCACAAGTAGGTAAGTATCAATTACTAGGTTATTTAGTGTCGATGGAATTGGTGATAGCAAAATGGTATTTGGCGAGATGAGGCCGAGGATTCGCCATAGAATACCTGATATTCGCCTTACGGTTGTGAAAAACATCGGGGATAAAACCCAACCAGGTAATCAGCCCAAACGGTGTTCGAATGCAACTCCGAACCGGCAGGCAAGCTCCTCAGTCGACTGAGCTATGCCGGTGGCTATGTGGACGTGTTTTCTTTTAATTAGTTATTTAACGACGCTGTATCAACTGTGAAGTAGCGTCGATGGTATTGGTGATAGCGAGATGATATCTGGCGTGACGAGGCCGAGGATTCGCCATCAATTACCTGATATTTGTCTTACTGTTGGGGAAAACCTCGGAAAAACTAACCAGGTAATCAACCCAAGTGGGAATCGAACCTGGGCCCGAGCGCAACTCCGGATCGGCAGGCAAACGCCTTAGCCGACTGAGCTACACCGGTAGCTTATGGACATGTTGTATGCGGGAAGTTTAACACTAATTTAATACATACATTTGTTGGGTATTAGATCGACGTACATTTTAAATAACATATAGTAAATACAGAGTGTAAAAAAAGTTTCTGTAACAATATGTTAAAATTATTATCTTGTTCAATTCCATTTTCTCAGGAACCATGACCAAATTTTATGGTGTAGGATTTAGTACTACTTGATTGTGGTGTGATGCAATCCTTTATTATTAATTTGGCTGAAAATGTGATATTTACCATCAAATATTTGAAAAAAAAAAACTAAAATTTTCACTGTACCACAAACTTTTGTTACACTCTGTACAATTTATTGCAACTTTGTACAGTATATGAGCAAGTTCTGTGAAGGAAATTTAATTGTTAGTTTCGTATAAACATTCCATTCTGTCAGTACAGTCTCTATTCGTATACATCTTAAATCATCATCATTCTTCATGATTCTAGACCATGTTGTCAGTTAAAAAAAAAAAAATGTTATGTTTTATTTAACGACGCTCGCAACTGCAGAGGTTATATCAGCGTCGCCGGATGTGCCGGAATTTTGTCCCACAGGAGTTCTTTTACATGCCAGTAAATCTACTGACATGAGCCTGTCGCATTTAAGCACACTTAAATACCATCAACCTGGCCCGGGATCGAACCCGCAATCTTGGGCATAGAAGGCCAGCGCTATACCAACTCGCCAACCAGGTCGACTGTTGTCGGTTTTGGCTATACAATAAAGACGTCAAGCATTTTAAACGTTCTTGACCCTACTATCCGTTTCGAAAGAAACCTAAATCAGGCCACCGAAGTTGATATTGAGAAGAAGTCCATATATGAACCTTGTCTGCCGTATCTTTCTCAAAAGTACAACGTCCCTCTTAAACAATGGTCCGTCATTGGTTTGCTGTTTGGCAGTAGAGGTTCAATCACAAAATTCACATGGAATTATCTTAAGATACTTCACATTCCTTTTGATTATGTAATGTCTATTCTTATAAATATTATCAAGGATTCTCTTCATATATTACATAATCTTTATTTCAATTAATCCACTTATATTTGCCTTCAACAATTAACTTTCTTTTTTCTTTAATGTATCACATCACATTATATTGTACATGTTTATTACATTCAGGACCCTTGTGGTCACTCAAATTCTTTGAACTGATGTCTATAATTTAGGAATTTATTATTAGTCTTCCCATTCTTTCGGGTCAGTAATTTCATCTGTTATAGAGCGATGCTACTGTCTTCCATTAGACATATCTAATTTCTTGTAATTTATAAAGCCTGCAATATTTCTTCGTTTATGGCCTAACAAAGTGTTTTCAGTTATTTAAATGTTATTATGTCAAATTTTGTTTTCAAAGTGTCCAAATTTTGCTACCAAACAGCAAGATTGAAACTGCTAAGGTATTGTAAACTTTAAACTTTTCTGAAATTGTTTAGGTTGAAAACTTGGTTCAATATGCTCAATATTTGAGTCGTTCAGAGCAAAAGTGGTGTAAGTCAAAATTGTGTAAAGAGGTTTAAAGTAAAAATTCTGTAAAATACAGCGCAAAGTAGCAATTAATCTGTCCTTCTTGCTGTCCACTGACTACTAATAGTTTAAATAAATTAAATATTAATTGCTACTTTGCGCCGTATTTTACAGAATGTTTACTTTAACCCTCATTACCGATTTTTGACTTACACCACTTCTGCTCTGAACGGCTCATTTGTTTGTATTTAATTATTCGTAATTGTATTTACAACATTAATTTTTCACTCTCGTGACAGTAAAATTCGCCCCCTAGTAATATTTTATTCAGTGCCACTTTTTCTTCTTGTTGCAAATTGTGCTCTTAAAAGACTGTGGTTAGCATACATCTATTGTATGTAAAAACACTATAGAGCAGCGGTCATCAGAACACTGCACTCTCGGGCTAGCGTCTCTTACCCGCAGTCTCTTACAGCTTCAGCTGGCGGGTATGCTTCCTCCTGCACGAGGGTGCATGTTGCTATGCACTGCTTACCCGTAACCCATTTCAGTGAGTGCTGACGACCACTGCTACAGGGCATTCCACGTTAAGAAAAAAAAAGTATTAGTTTTATGGGCCTTGACTAGTACATTATACAGGGACATCATTTTATTTTTACTTCAATTTTTATTGTACCTGAGTTTCTGAATGTACTTCACTCCCACCCCTTCTACTAATGAAGTTCAACCGTCCTCCACACAGAACCAAGACCGCACATACAGTCATAGTAGCCTTACGGCCATAGTAAACAGTACGTTCCAAAAATATGTTCCCGTTTTCCGTGAGGAAAGAGCTTTCAATTGAATCATTTCCGCACAGGGACTGTCGTCCATTTGCCTAAGTCGCATCCCGGTTTCCTCCACAAGCTTCTATTCGCCTCTCTGTAAAGGCTAGTGGCTGAGCTGTCTTAGCTCTTTTCTGAGAACATTAATTTCTGTTAGGAGTTGAACGTCTGCGTTATATTATACAACTGTTTAAAATAATTTAAATAAAAGGGCCTCGTTAAGTAATTAACTGTCGCGTGATTTCCCCCCTTTCTACGACCCTGCGACATAACCACTTGGACGGACAGTAGATAGCATGTCTGAGTAATTTTATCTTTTCGGATCCGGCAGAAGTGAAGATTGAGTTTAAAGTATGTAAGGTACTCTTTATAGAGTAGATAGCCCTACAGAATTATTTCAACATGAGTTTCTAGCACGAAGGACGAAACTGGTAATTTTAATTAGGTACAATAGTCTATAGTGCGATAATATGCACATTAGAACTAAAGCCTGTATCGAAATGAACGGCCACCATTTTCAAAAATGTGTTTAAATATCCATATTATGATTATTTTTCAATTTAACCTCATTCTCCATAGTGTACACCAATGTGCCGTAGACAGTATAATATACGCTGCATAATGAATACGTCCGCATGGACAGCTTAGTTCGTGAGTAAAAACACTTATTGTTAATACTGTGCTCTATTTAGATTAAACAAAAACCTAATGAAAACGATCAAACTCAAAATTGTGATATTTCCTACTTTACGTAAATGGATGAACTACTTTTCTTCCCTCCTATACCTAGTAAAGTGATTTGTTTGTATATTACACCAGTAATATCGAACTCCAGTCGTGGAAGGGTGTAGCAAACGGTGTTTCCTGTTCTCCTGTTTATCCAAAGGTATAGTCAGGTTAATATTAGAAATGTTAGTAAAAATAAAATGATGTCCCTGTAGAAGCTATGTTGTAGATAGGCGTTTCTATGGAAACTGATCATTTGATGGAATAGCCCCATATGCTCAAAGCTTTTTTCGTAACGTGAAACTCTGTATAGTATTAAGCTTCACTGGAAATTGTGTTTTCTTTCTGAGTGATCCTGAGTAGATTTTATTTTGACGTGTACACATCAGATCAAATCAAGAAGTTCCCTTCGTGCTCCGGTTACACATCTTGTATATACGAAGGCTAGGTTTGGTTAGTTTAGGTTTTTATTAACCGAGTCGACGCAATCCGGGCATGCGCAGACAGCCAAGATGATCCTGTCGCGAACTGAACGTCTATTATCAGGCAGTACATCTCACTTGGCGATGTGTCAGAGGAAAAACAACTGTTTGTTTACATCTGAAGTCTGATTAATGTAATATGTAGCCAGTCAGCGATTTTTGAAATGGAGGGGGAAATGAACTGGCCACCCTACCCCATTATCTTCTGGTCTAGTTGCCTCATGAGTGATGCCTTGTTGGTGTCACTTGTGGGGTCCATACGTCCCTTTGGACATTGACTAAACAACAACAACAGCTTCTTATAATTTTATAAAGACTAGTTACGGTAATAATTTCTTGTCTAATAAATAAAAGCCTGCAGGGGGCAGTCAACTTAGAATCTGATGGCTCAATAACAAACACTTTGCCAATGTGAGCATCATTTCCCCAAAATAATAAAGCATATTTATTTATTTATTTATTTTGCTAATAATTGTAACATAAAATGTGATATAAATAGAAAAACTTTAACTCGCCACTGAAAGAGTAGAACTCGTGCTCAGGGGCGAAAATAATAATGGTTTGAAAATAAAAATAAAGCGAAATATACAAAATACAGGTGTTATGCCCCAGAGCTAAAGAATGCCCTGTAGCATGATTTCCTGTGGAGTATTAAATTTGAAACAGGAACAGTGTCAGCGGAATACACGGTCTTAAGATGCTTAGCCAGCGTTATAGAGTCTTGTCGGGCGTGTGGTAAATCACTGCCTACAATGAAAGTATTCTTACGCCACAGATCATTGCTGCACTAATCGCATTGGTCCAATAGAACAGAGCATGCATTTTAATTGGTTAAAACTATATCACGCATTGTTCGAACTCTTTTCTTGTGCGTAGTCTCATTATAGCGACTTATCACTATAATGCACTGAATTAAATTAAATGTAAGAGATGTTTGATTAAGGCGACATTTGTAAGTACGTGAAATCAAAAGAGCTTTTAAGCCCATCTCACCTGGTGGATGGCGTGGTCGGCACCCTGGGCGGGAAACGGATAACGAAACATAAAAAGTGTTGGTGAGGAGATGCGGCAGTTAGTGAAGACTGGCAGAGAGGGTGAATTTGAGAGACTTGGAAGCGGCATGGCGTCATCCAATGAAATACCTTGTAAGTAGCTTTGTATATTTGTAAATATATAATAAATCAGGTAGAGTTTACAATATTGCAATCATTTCAGATTAAGTTTAGTAATCATGTAGTTTTCCTATAGTATCCTGAGAGCTCCAGCTCTTCCAGCAAAATAATTTTCCATTGTTGAGTAAAATGGTGGTGTGAGAAATCCTGATGAGAAGGAGCAGTAGTCGGACGCAGTAGCCATCCGGCTAGCAATCAGTGCGACCTAAGTGACGGTCGCACAACACAGGTCCGCGGCTTAAAATTTTTAAATCCCTTGGAAGGTACAATACTCTAGATAACCTGATACACACATACAGCAGTGCAGTCGAAACTATATACTTAACTAAAGTAATTCACCACTTAGTTTCGATAACACTAGAAAGTTGTTACTTTTTGGAGATTGAAGGTACCTCGAACAGTCCGGATTTAAGCCTAGGCAACCTAAGCAGTTACCTAGGCTTAAATCCGGCATTTTCTCTCTCTCTCTCTTCCTTTTTTTTTAATTTTTATTTTACAGTGAAATTTGTTTTTAAAACACTTAATGGTAAATCTTTTGAAGTTTGTTCTTGAACACCTTGTGGAAGTCGGGTATAGTTTTATAAGCGCATTGTCGCGGTCGATTTGAGAGTAAAAGGAAAGTGAGCAGCTGCATAATTATATTGTAATGCCGGTATCACGTTATTAAACTATGAAACTGCTTAGATTTAACTGTTTGTATAAACACGACTGTACTGTTAAAAATCAAATTGCATGTGTGTTTATTTTTTATCGCCATGAAAGTAAATTAAATTATATTTTATTTAACGACTCTCGCAACTGTCGAGGTTATATCAGCGTCGCTTATCACTATGAATAGTAACCACAACTCTCAGTTACATTTCCAATATAATATATCGTCAACAATACTGTGAATTTTATTTCAACTCAACAATGTAACTTTCTACAATTCACCTTAAACGCTCTCGTCAACAATGGGATTTGCTCTCCGCACAGCAACACAGCGTTCGTTATTGCACTCCACAAACGACAATGACAATGTACTTGGACTATTACGAACAACAATGAACTGTTAATCTTAACTAATATTTACAAAGCACTATTTACAAATCAGAACTGTCAGTTCTCAGTTCACAGTTCTTCTAGCTCAGTCACTCGAGTTCACAGTATCTCGAACCACAGACCTTCAGAGACAGCCCACTGTACTCGAACTCAGGTCCCTCCAACTGCGGTCCACTGCACTCGAACTCAGGCCTTCGGATGCTGACACAGTTGCGGACGCACACTCAAGTCGAACTCCGGTACACAAGACTGGCTGGCTTGCTCTGTTCACTGGCTTACTCACTGAACTAATCATGAATCACACACTCTCTGTGAGTTCCCTCGCGCTTCTTCTTTTATAACCACAGCGACGTAGCCTGGAAAGTTCGAATTCCCGATTTTTCCACTTCGACGGACTTCTCGAAGAGTCGGGAGGATCCGTCCCCCCTTCACTCCGCACGCCGCAGTTGCGCGCGCGCACTCCCTCGCCGCGTAGGCCCTTTCCCCTCTCTTCTTTCCGCCGCGCGCCGTCCCTCAGTGCTCCGTGGAGCCCGCGCGATCTTCTCTCTTGCGGGACGCTGGTCGTGAGTTCGAATCTCACGTCGCTGTCACAATACTATTTAATCTCTCTCCAGCATGTGCACTATATAATTCGATATAAAAGGTTTATTCCACAGAGTTGGAGTTTATTTTTTAATTTAGTTTATACTTCCTATCGAAGTAAGAAATACTCGTAATAATTTTATCATCAACAAAACCAATGCTTAAAAATAAACCACAGCCTGGCTTTCACAAATCAATTTTGTTCCAACAATGAATAAGTTTGAATATGTTTCTTTCCATCGAGTCTGATATGCTTCGTGAGATCGACTTGATGGCATCATCGATGCTTTCTCTGTGAAGAAAGTGCGAAGGAAATCTTAATAATCCACAAGTAAGAAGCATGTACAGTGAAACTTTCCTTAACGGACACTTCCCAATAGCGGACTCCTCTCAATAGCGGACACTTTAAAATTCCCCTGCAAAATAACATTGGCCATTGTGATAAAATTCTTCCAAATAGCGGACATTCTCAATAACGGACGCGGACACTGAAATGTATCTCCCAACAACAATTAAAACTCCCAAATAACGGACAGAGTGAAAGAAAAAAAAGAAAAAGACGGTTGTAAATTAAACGGAATCTAACGGAATTCTTTGCAACAATCATTATCGTGCATTTGAACGTTCTTGTACTTTATTGAAGGTAAGCAGCACAGTTGTTAGTTGTGATACTGTACGTGAGCAGTCCGTACTTTCTTAGTTTGTCACAAGTTGAGTGTTCGGAAGTACAGTCACATTAAAAGGGTCACAAAAACGTAAACGTTTGTCACTAAAGGAGAAAGTGGATATTGTAAAGCATAGTGAGAAGGGGAAATTAAGTGTTCGTGAGCTAGCCACAAAGTTTGATGTGGGAAAAACTCAGGTTAGTGAAATTTTGAAAAACAAGTATGTTATTTTAAAATCATACACTGAGAATGCAAATCAGAACACAAAAAGAGATTTTCCTAAAACTGAGGGACTTGCTATTGACAATTTAACATATGAATGGTTCTGCCGTGCTAGAGCAAATAAGATGCCTTTATCTGGGACCTTGATTAGACAGAAAGCTTTAGAAATTGCTAAAGAGTTGGGTTATTCTAATTTTAAAACTTCCGGTGGTTGGCTAGACTAGTTTCGGTCACCACACAATATTTCCTACAAAAGTGTATGTGATGAATCTGCTTCTGTTGATCCAGAAATTGCATCTGACTGGAAAAGTAAACTTACTGATATTTGTATGTTGATGTACTGTATACATACTAACGATTTTCTAAATAGCGGACATTATTTCTTAATAACGGACATTTAATTTTTCCCCGGCGGTGTCCACTATTGGGAAGTTTCACTGTATTTTGATTTAAGTAATTTATTGTTATCAGAATTGTAACATTTCATTTAAAACTAATTTAAACTAAACATGACCTGTATAACACCTACCTACTCATAAACTGTTTGTGGGAGTTGGGGGGTGGAAAATTTTAGCACTGCCTAGGAGCGGCACTATACCTAAATTCGACCCTGCCTACGAATACATTATACCACGATGAACTGAAATAATATGCGAACGTAAACTTCATAGTCAATTCTCAGTTCTGAAATATAGGTGTTCGGAATTCCTTAGACAACCATGTCTCCTTGTGAACGCACTTCATATGCTGCATATCTTAAATATTAATTCGAAATACGCCCCCGCTAGAGGCGCGGCCGGCGCAGAGTAGCAGTAACTGGCTGACCACCCCAGCTCGTACTCCTTATATTATGATAAGAAGTATGGAGAAATGGAAAGGTAAGCTGCAATGAAATTTGTAATGTTGAGGAAAAAGAAATCCCAGAGAAAACCTCCCATATTTCTGTTACCTATTTGTTGTAGTTGATTACTTGCGACTATCGAAATTTCTGAACCACAGGTTCACACCACAACAGCCACCAATTTCCGAAAGATTTATATTTCTGCCTACTTTTTCAGTACTGTCCCTCAAAAATTATAGTTGCCACGTTTTATGTTTCATGAAGCCCATATAGTTAATATTATACAGGGACATCATTTTATTTTTACTTCAATTTTTATTGTACCTGAGTTTTTGAATATACTTCACTTCCACCCCTTCTACTAATGAAGTTCAACTTTCCTCCACACAGATCCAAGACCGCATATACAGTCATAGTAGCCTTACGGTCATAGTAAACAGTACGTTCCAAAAATATGTTCGCGTTTTCCAGTGACGAAAGAGCTTTCAATATTGAATCATTTTCGCACAGGTACTGTCGTCCATTTGCCTACGTTGTATTCCGGTTTCACCCACCAGCTTTTATTCGCCAGCTAGTGGCTGGGCTGTCTTAGCTCTTTTCTGAGAACATTAATTTCTATTAGGAATTGGACGTCTACGTAATATTATACAACTGTTTAAAACAACTTAAATAAAAGGGCCTCGTTAAGTAATTAACTGTCACGTGATTTTCCCCCTTTCTACGACCCTGCGACATAACCACTTGGACGGACAGTAGATAGTATGACTGGGAAATTTTATCTTTTCGGGTCGGGCAGAAGTGAAGATTGAATTTACAGTGCGTAAGGTACTCTTTTATAGAGTAGGTACAGAATTATTTCAACATGAGTTACTAGTACGAAGGACGAAACTGGTAATTGGAATTACACACATTAGAACTGAAGCCTGTATCGAAATAAACGGCCACCATTTTCAAAAATGTGTTTAAATATCCATATTATGATTATTTTTCAATTTAACTTCATTCTCTATAGTGTACGCTAATGTGCTGTGGACAGTATAATATACACTGCATAATGAATACGTCCACATAGACAGCTCAGTTCGTGAGTAAAAACACTTATTGTTAATACTGTACTGTATTTTGATTAAACAAAAACCTAATGAAAATGATCAAACTCAAAAGCGCAATATTTCCTAGTTTACGTAAATGGATGAACTACTTTTCTTCCCTCCTATACCTAGTAAAGTGATTTGTTTGTATATTACACCAGTATCATCGAACTCCAGTCGTGGAAGGGGGTAACAAACGGCGTTGGTCCAACGGTATAGCCAGGTTAATATTAAAAATGTTAGTAAAAATAAAATGATGTCCCTGTAGAAGGTAAACGTGCGAATACTAAATGAGGCAGTAGGGCAAGTGGACAATTTTAAATACTTGTGTACTACAATCAGTAACGTGAGCTTTTGCTAGGAAGTCGAAAGCAGGATAGCAATGACAAAGGAAGCTTTTGATAGGAAAAGGAGCATCTTCTGCGGACCTCTGGAAAAACAACTCAGGACGAGACTAATGAAGTGCTTTGTATGGAGTGTGGCATTGTGTGGAGGAGAAACATGGACATTACGACGATGTGAAGAGAAGCGACTAGAAGCATTTGAAATAGGCCTATGGACATGGAGAAGGTTGGTGTCTGTGAAATGGACAAACAGAATAACAAACGAAGCTGTGTTGGAAAAAGTGGATGAAGAAAGAATGATTCTGAAGCTGATGGGGAAGATTGGTTGGGTCACTGGCTGAGAAGGAACTGCGTACTGAAGGATACACTGGAAGGAATGGTGAACGGGAGAAGAGTTCGGGGCAGATGATAGATGACATTAAGATATATGGATCATATGCGGAGACTAAGAGGAAGGCAGAAAATAGGAAAGATTGGAAAATGCTGGGTTTACAGTGAAAGACCTGCCATTTGGCAGAACACTAGTCTTTGTGTGTCTGTGTGTGTGTATGCATATTTCTGCATTAGATGGTACAATTGCTACAATCAAAGTTGGAAATTTGTTCTGTCGCTCTCCTTTCCTATTTTAGTATTTGATTGTGAATTGCCTTAGAATTCAACAAATTCTTGTTTTATTAGCAGGAAAATTTAAAATATACATCCTCTCCATTAAGCAATTTCCTGTTAAGTATACCTTATCGTAATACAAAAGCAAAAATTAATTGTTAATCACAGATTCTAACACTACCGATAAACAGATACCATTTTTAGTAGAAGTTAAAAATTTGAAATGTTAGTTTCTACTATTACCGAAAAATAGAAATTGGCCCAATCGTTCGGATTAAGCTGGCGTAGCAATCCCGAACAGAACAGGCAACTTCTCTGGTCTTATCTTTTGCCCTTCAAATCTGTATGTAGTTCCGAAACGTTTTGGATGTCACCGTCAAAGTCTAAAAGTCATACAAATGCGTAAAAACTGTAGTTTCTATCTATAAGTAGGTAACATCGCGTTATAATTAATTACAAAAATGGCAAATCTTACTTTCTAACACCACCGCTAAGTAAATAATATTACAGTGTAAGTTGAAAACTTCTAAATCTTAGTTTCTAGCACTACCGATAGGTAGATAACATTATTGTATAAATTAAGAACTTGTAAATCGTAGCTTCTAGCACTACCGATAGGTACATAACATTACGGTATAATTTGTAAATCGTAGTTTCTAACACTACACATAGGTAGATAACATTACGGTATAAACTGAAAATTTGTGAATCGTAGTTTCTAGCACTACCGATAGGTAGATAACATTAGGGTAAAAATTGAAAATTTGTAAATCGTAGTTTCTAACACTAGCGATAGGTTGATAACATTAGGGTAAAAATTGAAAATTTGTAAATCGTAGTTTCTATCACTACCGATAGGTAGATAACATTACGGTAAAAATTGAAAATTTGTAAATCGTAGTTTCTAGCACTAGCGATAGGTAGATAACATTACGGTATAAACTGAAAATTTGTGAATCGTAGTTTCTAGCACTACCGATAGGTAGATAACATTAGGGTAAAAATTGAAAATTTGTAAATCGTAGTTTCTAACACTAGCGATAGGTAGATAACATTAGGGTAAAAATTGAAAATTTGTAAATCGTAGTTTCTATCACTACCGATAGGTAGATAACATTACGGTAAAAATTGAAAATTTGTAAATCGTAGTTTCTAACACTAGCGATAGGTAGATAACATTACGGTAAAAATTGAAAATTTGTAAATTGTAGTTTTTAGCACTACCGATAGGTAGATAACATTATGGTAAAAATTGAAAATTTGTAAATCGTAGTTTTTAGCACTAGCGATAGATAGATAACATAAGGTTAAAATTGAAAATTTATAAATTGTAGTTTTTAGCACTACCGATAGATATATAACATTATGATAAAAATTGAAAATTTGTAAATCGTAGTTTCTATCACTACCGATAGGAGATAACATTACGGTAAAAATTTAAATTTGTAAATCGTAGTTTTTAGCACTACCGATAGGTAGATAACATTACGGTAAAAATTTAAAATTTGTAAATCGTAGTCTCTAGCACTACCGATAGGTAGATAACATTACGGTAATAAAAATTTAAAATTTATAAATCGTAGTTTCTAGCACTACCGATAGGTAGATAACATTACGGTGAAAAATTTGAAATTAGTAAATCGTAGTTTCTAGCACTACCGATAGGTAGATAACATTACGGTAAAAATTTAAAATTTGTAAATCGTAGTTTCTAGCACCACCGATCGGTAGATAACATTACGGTAAAAACTGAAAATTTGTAAATCGTAGTTTCTAACATTAGCGATAGGTAGTGTAAAAATTGAAAATTTGTAAATTGTAGTTTTTAGCACTACCGATAGGTAGATAACATTACGGTAAAAATTTAAAATTTGTAAATCGTAGTTTCTAACACTAGCGATAGGTAGTGTAAAAATTGAAAATTTGTAAATTGTAGTTTTTAGCACTACCGATAGGTAGATAACATTATGGTAAAAATTGAAAATTTGTAAATCGTAGTTTTCTAACACTAGCGATAGGTAACTTAGTGTAAAAATTGAAAATTTGTAAATTGTAGTTTTTAGCACTACCGATAGGTAGATAACATTAGGGTAAACATTTAAATTTGTAAATCGTAGTTTCTAACACTAGCGATAGGTAGATAACATTACGGTAAAAATTAAAAATTTGTAAATCGTAGTTTCTAACACTAGCGATAGGTACATAGATAACATTACGGTAAAAATTGCAAATTTGTATATTGTAGTTTTTAGCACTACCGATAGGTAGATAACATTGTAAAAATTGAAAATTTGTAAATTGTAGTTTTTAGCACTAGCTATAGATAGATAACATTACAGTATAAATTAAAAACATTACCTATAAGTAAATAGCAAACGGTAGAAGTTGAAATACTGTAAATTGTAGTTACTAACATTATCGCTAAGTGGTAGCTAACATTGCAAATCGTTTTTCTAACAATGCTGATGGAACATTACGGTGTAGACTATGTATAAAACTCGTAAATTATAGTTCATAACACTGCCGATAAGTAGATAATGTTTCAACATAGATTGAAATATTGCAATTCGAGTTTCCGACGGTACTTTTAAGCAGATAACATTACGGTATAGACCAAGGTGGACAATTGTAAATAGTAGCTTTTAGTACCGTCCTTAAATAAATGGCATTGCCGTATTGGAGGAAAAAATCAAATGGTAGCTTTTAAAACGGCCTCTAAGCAGACAACAGTATTAGGGCGGAAATTGAAAATCGTGGCTTCTTTCAATTCCATTAACAGAAATTAGTGAAATTCGTTTGGATTTCATGTCACAACAGAGACAGAATTAATTACGACCAGTTCCGTCCAATCAGTACCCAGAAAACCTCGAGTGTCGTGCCTTCTGAAGTGAGAGTTCACATTAGGTCCATCAATTATCGAAATATTAAACCTGCCTGTACTATTGATTCTCGCATTAAATTTATATATTTGTAAATGAGTACTTCTGGACTTTGTTTAACATTTTTTTGTTTACCTCCTATTTTTAATTCAACTCTGGCTGATCTTTCAAACATGCTGTGTATTTTGTTTTGTTTATTGACACACTTGGCTGAAGGATCGTCTGAATTATTATAGCATGAACATAATTTGTAATTTTTAACTTTTCCTTCTACTTTTAACGATATTATTGACTTTCTATTTAATAATTTTTGTCCATAATTAAGAAGTTTATTTCTGAAACATTCTCAATCTACTTTCTGTAACTTCACCCGAAGAGAAGCTTTCAGCTGGCACATGTATGTAATAATATCAAGAAGTCTTCTTCTTATTCTCTTTTCAAATCTGGCGATTACAGTAATCTCGCCTGTTCCCATCTCACTAAGTATCGCTCCATGTCTTAGTCGATCTTCTTGTAGGCCTATATTTGTAATTCATAATTTGTTTAGAAATAGTGATACATGGATTTTGCAGTTTTTTTTTCTTATCCATTTCTCTTCGTGGTTTCTATATTTTCATAATAAATTACGTAAAACATTATGTTACTTTGTTAGTCTAAGAAATATTTTGTCAATTAACTGTTTACGTGTAATTTATTTAGCATTATTTCAATCTATATTTATGTATGGTATTATAGGTTGGGGTAGAACTTATAAATCCAAACTTCATCCGTTAATTTTACTGCAGAAAAAAGTATTAAAAATTTGTTTAAAAAAGCAGAAAGATTACCCAACTGAATTGTTGTTTAAACATTTCAAAGTTTTCAACATTAAACAAATGTATTATTTTATTTTATTAAAATATTTTCATAGAAATTTTAATAACTTTGAAAGGTATATACATAAATATAGAACTAAAAATGTGAATTCTCTGCGTTTGGATTTATAGTTTGGGTTTAAACGTATTAAACACTATTTAATCTGTATTCACTCTCAATTTTAATTTTATTTTTGTCTGTATTGGAATCCCCTCCTGAGCACGAGCCTTACTCATTCAGGAGTGGGCTAGGTTATCTTTCATTGTATTTATTAATACATCTCATAATAGACAACATAATACGTAAGACAGAACAAAACCACAAAAAACAAAAGGATACAACACAAACACAAAAACACAAAAAATACATCACACTAACATACGAAAACAAAAACACACATAAAATTGCAACCTCGTTCAAGAAATTAAACTACAACATCGCATACAGAACAAATAACACTCTACAAAAACATCTCAACACACAAACAACACAAACAAACAAATACAACCACACGGGAGTATACAAACTCAAATGTAACACCTGCAACAATTTCTACATAGGACAGACAGGCAGATAATTTCAAACACATTACAAAGAACACATCATAGCCATAACAAAATTACAAAACACCTCCACATATGCAGAACACATCACAAATGCCAACCACACCTACAGAGACATCAACACAGACATGGAAATACTGCACATCCAACAAAAAAGCCAGAAACTCAACACACTAGAACAATATGAAATATACAGACACACGAAAACACACCCCAACGATATTCTCAACACAGAACTCAATTTCAAAACACATACACTCTTTGACTCTACACTACGAACGCACCCACACAGGAAACAAGAGGCGCCAAGACCAACAACGACCAGTTCCGAAGATGACCGAAAATAGGTCGAAACATGTTAACAAGGTACGTTAAAATTTAAGACAAGAAAGTTCTTATCATACATATTCCGAAGTATTTATTAACTTGTATTCATTTCAAACTTACTAGCAATAAAAATAGAAATAAAATAAAAAAATAAAAAAAAATTGCAATGCAACTACATTCAGAAGTAAATTAAATCATAAAATTATTAAAAAGTGGCAATAAAAGTGTATAAAAAGAGGTTATGGGCAGAGGGAAGCTAAACAGGGACAAAGATCCCAAAAGAGGGGTGGGAAGTGCTGGAAAATTGCCATTAAATTATTCTCATCTGGAAGCAACATTTCACATACTGGTTTCTTTTATAGGGATCTCATTTATGCTACCAAGAAAAAAGTATGCGTCTGAAAATCGTAATCCCGGTAATTAATTTCGTGAGGACTGCTCTTTATACAAACCAAGTAACACATTACTGTATCTCAGCGGTGACCAAAGCAGGGTGTCGTGATTACATCGTGTAATCACGGACATTGAAACGGGTACGAGGAGTTTCCTGTACATTGCTGTGTGTTTCATTCACGTACTGAAGGCAAGCAGTGGCGGTATTATGTCGCTCTACAAACTCTATCTTTACAAGCAGTAAGAGGTGGTTTCGTAAAGAATGAGAAGGAGAACTTTTTTGTTGTTCTGTCGGACAAAATGTAATATGTTTACTTTGTTCAACGGTTCAATTAGGAGTATATAGAAACATTAATTGCCACGCTGAATAATTTATTATTATTTTTATTATTATTATTATTATTATTATTATTATTATTATTATTATTATTAATACTGACCACTAAGTATTGTTTCTATAATTGTTTTGTACGTGCATGAATATTGATATTTTTAGATTTTCTCCTAGATTCCTAGAAGGATAAAATTATCTCATTTTAATCTCAGTTTTAATTTTCTTAATCTTAAGATTGTAGAAAAACTGATTCAATATTATGTGCCAAAGAACTGTTAAACTCCAGGAATTGACATGTCTTAAATCATAGCCAGGAAGAGAAAGATGAGATAAATAAATATGTCAGCTACCTAATGGGGTTTGAAATATCTCGTGCTCCGAAGCCTTTTAATAGAACAAAATTTCTGAAAAGAGTAATAATAAAAATAGTTTAAATAACTTGTCCATAAGAAGTTTTTAATTTTGAAAAGCTGGGAATTTCTCGACCAGGTATCGAGAGAAGAATTTAGAAAATTCCTGAATATATTCAAGAAGAAGGTAAAAAAATAAGCAAGAAAAATCGTGTATTATTCACTGGTTACAGCAAAGCTTGAGATTTTTATCCGCGGGATTGATCAAGATGTTAGTACAGAAACCACCACTGGCTGTAGTTTTCATTCCACGTACCTTTCCTCCGTCTCCTTACTTCATAGGCTGTATGTCGCATGTAATCACTGCAGCCTGAGTTTTGGTCACCGCTGCTGTATCTCAATAGTCACCCATCTTTCTCTTTATTGCGACACAAGATTTTCCTTTCAAAATTTAAATGTATTCAGATATATTTTATTTTAATCAGTTATTCAACAACGGTGTGTCAAATCCGATGGAGACCAAGGATTCACAATGAATTACCTTGGAGATAGTTCAGTGAAACCCAATCAGATACCTAAATTAGCCGAAATGGGATTCGAATTCACACAACTACGGCTCAGAAAATCAGCTCCTTGCTTCTGAAGCTACGCCGCGCGCCGGTGGCCGTTTTCACATGTACTTACCTACTTAATGGCTTTTAAGGAACCCGGAGGTTCATTGCCGCCCTCACATAAACCCGCCGTCGGTCCCTATCCTGAGCAAGATTAATCCATTCTCTATCATCATATCCCATCTCCCTCAAGTCCATTTTAATATTATCTTCCCATCTACGTCTCGGCCGCCCTAAAGGTCTTTTTCCCTCCGGTCTCCCAACTAACACTCTATATGCATTTCTGATTCCCCCATACGTTCTACATGTCCTGCCCAGCTCAAACGTCTGGATTTAATGTTCCTAATTACGTCAGGTGAAGAATACAATGCGTGCAGTTCTGCGTTGTGTAACTTTCTCCATTCTCCTGTAAATTCATCCCGCTTAGCCCCAGATATTTTCCTAAACACCTTACTCTCAAACACCCTTAACCTATGTTTCTCTCTCAAAGTGACAGTCCAAGTTTCATAACCGTAAAAAAAACCGGTAATATGACTGTTTTATACATTCTAACTTTCAGATTTTTTGACAGCAGACTGGATGATAAAAGCTTCTCAACCGAATAATAACAGGCATTTCCCATATTTATTCTATGTTTAATTTCCTCCCGAGTATCATTTATATTTGTTACTGTTGCTCCCAGATATTTGCATTTTTCTACCTCTTCAAAGGATAAATTTCCATTTTTTATATTTCCATTTCGTACAATATTCTCGTCACGAGATATAATCATATACTTTGTCTTTTCGGGATTTACTTCCAAACCTATCTCTTTACTTGCTTCAAGTAAAATTCCCGTGTTTTCCCTAATCGTTTGTGGATTTTCTCCTAACATAATGTATTCAGATATATTTTACTTTAATCAGTTATTCGACAACGGTATGTCAAATGTGATAAGACCAAGGATTCGCAATGAATTACCTAACATTCACTTTACAGTTGGACATATTTACGTGAAACCTAATCAGTTACCTAATTAGCAGAAATGGGATTCGAATTCACAAAACTACGACTCAGAAAATCAGCTCCTTGCTTCTGAGGCTACTCTGCGCGCCGGTGGCCGTTTTCTTATGTATATTATAAAAATACTATACGGTACTGCTGTTGGATTGAATGTAGCACAATTCTTCTACAGATAAAGTGGCCAAATTTTGGCGC
The DNA here is from genome assembly GCF_040183065.1 of Periplaneta americana. Classification (NCBI taxonomy): domain Eukaryota; kingdom Metazoa; phylum Arthropoda; class Insecta; order Blattodea; family Blattidae; genus Periplaneta; species Periplaneta americana. The sequence continues at coordinate 169,292,489 of NC_091125.1, read as the reverse complement.
CGAACATTCACCTCTTTCTAGGGCAGAGATACAGAAAGGTTCTACTTTCATGAAGTTTACACGTGAATGAGTAGAGTTCACAAACTTGAGGCACAGTCTGTGGCATGAAACCTGCCCTACTGCTGTACATCGCATTTCAGAGATCAGACAGACGGACGGACGGACAGACAGACAGCTCTCGCGCATCACAACATCTGCAGAGCTCGGCCTGTTCTAGTCAGTTCGACACAGCACAATCTGCGGAAGCGCGTCAGTGCTCAGAGTGACCTCTCTAGTTCTGTAGTGCAGACCATTCCATTCTACTTAATCTTGATCATCATCGGATACGGGTCGTACAATCTTCCAACGCCACCCCCTAGGAATAAGAGAACTTCAACAATAAAAAGAAAAAATGACACCGCACTCTTCGACTCAAGACGTTTTTCCAGATATTGAATCTTGACGTGTAGACGATATGTATGTATGTATTTATTCACACTGCAATGGGTATATACCCGGTGGCAGTGGTAACTAATTACACTCAATAATGACAATAATAAACTTGTTAATTAAAAATACACTTAATAATACCAATAATTAATACAAATAATTAATACTAACAATAATTTATAATAATAATAATAATAATAATAATAATAATAATAATAATAATAATAATAATAGGGAATAAAGCAGGGAGATGCACTATCACCTTTACTTTTTAACTTCGCTTTAGAATATGCCATTAGGAAAGTTCAGGATAACAGACAGGGTTTGGAATTGAACGGGTTACATCAGCTTCTTGTCTATGCGGATGACGTGAATATGTTAGGAGAAAATACACAAACGATTAGGGAAAACACGGGAATTTTACTTGAAGCAAGTAAAGCGATCGGTTTGGAAGTAAATCCCGAAAAGACAAAGCATATGATTATGTCTCGTGATTAGAATATTGTACGAAATGGAAATGTAAAAATTGGAGATTTATCCTTCGAATAGGTGGAAAAATTCAAATATCTTGGAGCAACAGTAACAAATATAAATGACACTCGGGAGGAAATTAAACACAGAATAAATATGGGAAATGCGTGTTATTATTCGGTTGAGAAGCTCTTATCATCCAGTCTGCTGTCCAAAAATCTGAAAGTTAGAATTTATAAAACAGTTATATTACCGGTTGTATGGTTCTGTATGGTTGTGAAACTTGGACTCTCACTCTGAGAGAGGAACATAGGTTAAGGGTGTTTGAGAGTAAGGTGCTTAGGAAAATATTTGGGGCTCAGTGGGATGAAGTTACAGGAGAATGGAGAAAGTTACACAATGCAGAACTGCACGCATTTTATTGTTCACCTGACATAATTAGGAACATTAAATCCAGACGTTTGAGATGGGCAGGGCATGTAGCAGAAATGCACATAGAGTGTTAGTTGGGATACCGGAGGGAAAAAGACCTTTAGGGAGGCCGAGACGTAGATGGGAGGATAATATTAAAATGGATTTGAGGGAGGTGGGATATGATGATAGAGACTGGATTAATCTTGAACAGGATAGGGACCGATGGCGGGCTTATGTGAGGGCGGCAATGAACCTTCGGGTTCCTTAAAAGCCGTTTGTAAGGAAGTAAGTAATAGGGAATATCCTAAATTAAATGAAGCACGATCACTTAAAATAACATTTAAAATAAATCTAATTTTTATCTTAAATCTAAGTTCGAACTAAAACCCACGAGTATGATATGTTCATATCAGCACAAGTACCTTTCCACATTACACTTGTTTCGCTGTCAACTCACTCACTGCACTGGAACTACGACACATTTCACTGATTCTATCCTGATTTCACTAACACTTCAAAAACATTTCACTGTTCAAATACTTTGTACTGCCACTATAAACTATAAAGCTTCCCTGACAGGAACACGTTTCACTGACACAACACACTTCACTGACACAACATATTCTTCACTGATACAACACTTCAATAACAAAATATCATTTACATCCTTTACATAGCCTACTGTGTATAATTATCGTCTATTAGTAAAGTCCTTAAGCCTATATACCAGAGTCTCTTTGAAATCCAACTCATAGAGTTGCTGACATTAAGCACAACTCCGTCAGGTGTAATACACTATTCGACTACTGACGAGTTTTGCGTGATTCTTATGGAATAATTATCTTAATTAGAGCTTTGAACTTTTATTCTAGAAAAAAAAAAACTTACAACTACAGTCCGAATCAGCTTAGTTAATACCGAAGGGTGAAACCTAACCATTTCTCCCCTATTACTACATATGTTAGTGGATTATAGTGATTTTATAGTTGTCAGGTTGAATATTCTTTTACCAACTTTGTTTCGAATTTCGAATACGACAACTGGCAGTTATTTTCTAACTGTTATATTGGCAGTAATAATTTTGGTTTGCTGTAAAGAAAATTGATGAAATGGAAGTATAACTAAGTTGTGAAATTTTAACGTAATTAATAATTAATTAGTAATATCGGTATTAATATAATATCAATACATAATTCAGTTGTTTTGTGTTACGTTGTGATTCCAACTCAACACTATATACAGATAAGTGTAATTAAATAAGATATAACTTATAGATCTACTTACTTGTTATGAAACATAGCTAATGGACATATTTTATTAGTCGTTTGGATTAAATCGATAGATCTACTAAGAATCGCTGTGTCTGAGATTTGAAGCAGGCAACACCCTTCGTCTTTGAGTTAGTTTCCTGAGCACGTAGTCACAAACAATTGTAATAAATAAAAATAAATAAGTAAATTTATCTTTGGAGCCATCCTCCGTTAAAACATAATTCTTCTAGAGGGACATCACTTTATTTTTACCAACATTTTTAACATTAACCTGGCTATACTCGGAACCTTAGTTGCCCCCTTCCATTACAGGAGTTTGATGTTACTAGTGCAATATGTAAACAAATCAGTTTACTAGGTATAGGAGGAGAGAAAAGTAGTGTATCCATTTATGTTGTAGGAAAATAAGATATTACGATTTTCAGTTTGATTATCACTTTTACGGAATTTATCAAAATACAGTAAAGTAGTAACATTTTTTTTTTTCAAAAACTCAACTTTTCAGGCGGCTATGTTCGTTATGTAATGTCTACTTTATTTAGCATATTAATAATTATTGGTGTTAACATACAATATAGAGAGTGCATTTAAATTGAGGGGGTCATAAGTAAAGGGCTGTAAGTGCACTTAAGTTACTTTTGAGAAAATGGGGTTTAAATATTTAAGCTTTCGTAAAATCGGTGAAATTTTTATTTAAATTTTAATGTGTGATGCGATTAAAATATCCCTTTGGCACTAAAATTTTAGATACTTCAGGTTACACTGGATGCACTTAACTCATGTTATTACAAATGTCACTAGCATTCCTTTGCTTCTAGCCACCTCAATTCAAAATAAGCTAATCTGAATTTTTAAATAAATTGCTGAAAATGGTTGCCGTTCATTACAATGCAGGCTTCAATTCTTTAATGCATATTATTAAAAACATTTTGAAGCATATTCTCTGAAATTGAATTTATCGTTTCTTGAATATAATTTTTAGTACGATATTATTAATATAGGTTCTTTCTTCTATAGAAAACGCAACCATATTTCTGAAACACACTATACACTGCAGTGTTTACTTCACTGCTTGAAGACTTCGAATGCAACAGCGGCCGTAAGTTTGTGTGTCTGACGGGAGCAAGGACATTAGTGAAGGGGTGGGTGTGAAGTACATTCAGAAATGCAGGTACAATAAAAATGCAAGTAAAAATAAAATGATGTCCCTGTATAACTATCATGGTGTCATGTCCCGAATTATTTTCTGGATCAATTTCTCATAGAAAGACTAGATAATAGGGTCTATTGACAGCACCTTTGGATTATCACAGGTTGAGAAAAATCTCACTTTGAAGATAACTGTATAACGCTTGGGTTCTCTTATATTGATAGGAGGCCTGGACCAAAGAACAAAACATATCACGAATAATAGCAATAGATATGGAATTTTTAAGGACAACAGCAAAGTGTATACAAAACTGACGAAGAAATGCTGTGAGAGTTCAACTTCAACTCAGTACTAGATAAAATTCAAACCTATAGAGCAGCCGTGGCGAAAATGTGATCGTGCGACGAGCCACTGTGTAACGTGCAACGTGCATAGCACCTATGCAGGGAGGCGGACACCCGAAGGGGAAGTGAAGCAACTGTCTGCCTTATTAACGGATTTTCATTTTCCTTACGTCTAGCACTTAAATATAATTTTATACAGTATAAGGCTACAAACTAATGTTTAGTACGTGTAACGAAGAAAAAAATGAATAAGAAAACATAGGACACATTATCACAACCTAAAATTAACTCTCTTCAGAATGTCTCTGCGACAGAGTTTCAAAATCAGGAATTATGTCACTTACTGCCAGTAGTAGTTGATCACGAAGGTATTTGTATGTCATTCGTGGTCTAAATTTGGTTTTTACTATTTTCATTGTTGAAAGTTACTTTTCACAGACGTAAGTTGTAGCGAACATGGCTTCAACAGAGCAAATGAAAGAACGAAGCTTCGGATATTATTTTTTTGACAAAGATTTGAAAAGTTCAACATTTGTCAAGTCCTTACATCTAGCTTTCATTTAACATCACATTGCAAATCTGTGAGTTTAAATTGAAGACCTAATCGCATTATTCGTACATCTGCTGAAAAAGGATCGACGTACAGGGATGATGATGATGATGATGATGATGATGTTGATGATGATGACGATGATGATGATGATAATAATAATAATAATAATAATAATAATAATAATAATAATAACAACACAACCTTTTAATGTTTCATGAGTAACATGTAGTATAATGCCGTTTTAGGTTATACAACCGTTTTCTTCGTAATACTTGTGAACAGATCATACATTTAATATTCTCATATTGGCAGCAAAAAATGCGTCCTCCCATCCTACTTGAAACTTTCGATTTTGTAGAGGTACATGGTTTCGAGAGAGACATTGCGACGATACGCCACTCGCAGGTCAGAGACAAATACAAATGGAACGGAGTTTGGCTCCAGTGAGTGAGAGGGTGGGTTTGGGGGAAGTAGGAGGCAAGAGAAATGCATAGCTATCATTCCGAGCCATAATGTGCTCGCGAGTCACATTTTCGCCACGGCTGCTATAAAGAGAAATGGATACAAACACTCGAAGAATGGGATCAGAAGAGATAGACTACAAAATTTAATGGTTAAATACCGACCAGGAGGAAGACCAGAACAAGTTAAACCCGTTCAACTTCTTGAGAGCTACTGAGACCAGAACAAGCAATTAGACCTAGAAACATAATTGCGCGATGAAGGAGGAGAAGAAGATGGTGATAATTAAGTATTGGGTTTAGAAACTCGCTCGGTCAAAGTCGCGAAGCATGAACCAATAGCCAACTGGCCGGCAACATTCAACAGCTGATAGCAGCGAGCGAGGGTAAGCCTCTTGCAATTAGATGGAAGACATGGACGGGGTTGACGGATTCCCTTAACAAGGTTTGTGATACCTCGTATGCACTTAATTTACGGAGGGGCCCTGGGGTAGCGGTTCAACTTTATCAAAAGCGTTTTCTACTGAGTTAATTTCCTGCATGCTGAACCTTTGTTGCTGTTGTCTAAAACTCAGATGATCAGCGGCTACTACCCACAGAAAAACGAGTTATTTGTTACAGCGAAATGGAACAGAACCTTGTAAAGCTATTTCCCTAAGGCCCAAGGATCAACTTTGATCGAAGATCGAAAAGTGAACCGAGTTCAGACACTTCTTCTATTGTATAAAACTTTTCTGCGATCAAATTACCTTGGTTCAAATGCAATCTAAGTTCACGTGAAAAGGATTTGGCAACATCGCATAAATAGGTGAAATACGTGATGTGCGGACCATGTTATGCAGGTTTGTTCAGTGTTGTCAATCTAGCAACTTTAACTCTTTTTCAACAACAATTTCTTTTAACTTTTATATTGCTTAAATAGGGATTTAGTGACCTTCTTAGCACCCCATAGTGACAAAATTTAATCTTTCTTTGTTGATAATGAGAAATCTAGCGACTTTACAACTACTTTTTGGCGACTTTCCGTACACTCTGTTGGAGACACTGGTTTATTTTTTGTGCAATGTAAATAATGGCGGACAATAAGAAGAAGGTTGACTGTTCTCCAAGTTGTTATCATGTTATAGTGTTTGATACTGCTAAACATAATAAAGCTTCATAAAACGACAATTTTCGTTTAGTAATACATTTAATTGAAAATTTATGAATGTACCTATCATACCTATTAATAATTAATGGTTGTTATAAACATAATATAATTATAGGTTATGTTATTGATACTGCTGAACACGATAGAGCCTTATAAAATGAGATGAGAGTAAAGTGAAAGACTATTGAAACTTATGTAGGACCTATAGATAATTATGTAGGTTGTATTGTAAAATTAGGTATTTTATTTTATGTTTTATTATTATTGTGTTAAATTGTATTGTGTATTAGGCTATTATTGTATTGTGTGTAAAATTGTATATGTGTTATAAAATTGTATTGTGTATTGTAAATTTTATTGTGTATTGGTTATCATTTTATTGTGTATTGTTAATATTGTATATACCACTGCCACCGGGTGCTTGCCCACTTGCAGTGTAAATAAATACATACATACATAAGATTGTTTGTGTATTAAGGCAAGAAATTGAAAGAAATATATGTAAATGTACCTACCATATCTATTAATATTAATAATAATGGATATTTTATTTGGGCAATCTGTCACTTGTATATTTCAAACAGAAAAGAAATAACTGAACTTGGATCATCTAACTTAATCGGAGAAATTTCTTCAGTCAAAGTTGACTTTAGTTTGAGACAAATTAATCTCAGATTATACTTTATACAACACAAAATTCCAAGTTCAGCTGAAACAAGGATCATTTTAACCTCTGATCTAAGATTAAATGGTTTATACAATCGGGCCTAAGTCAGGCCTGCAGAACTGTAGCTCTTGAGAGCGACTGCTATACTCCCATTTCTTACCCCACCCACCTTTTCTACCAGTGCGGTCATGACGTTTTAGTTACGCTTGGCTGCATTAACATTCATTCGCGGCGGCAGGTATACAATACGCTATCAAGAATTACAAATGAACCGATAATAAAATCTTTAGGAGCATACCTTTGAAAAGTAAGAGAAAAATGAATGAGGGAAATAAATATGTTAAACGACATGTAAAATAAATTTTAAATTGTATGTGTGCATATAATGTAAAAAGGTCTCCCTATGTATATATCGTCCTATTACTAGTAAAGCCGATTAAGTCCACTTTTTGTGTAAAATAAGTTAAGTACAGTCCCCGACATGTCTTTCCGTGCTCTGTATTTTACTAAAATGAAATAAGTCCGAAATGTTGCTTGCAGGTAACAAACCAATTACTTTATTAGAAGAATTTATTATGATTTTTCGGGCATCAATAAAGTTTTAATTCCTGTTTTTACGAAACTTGTATTACTGGTCTTAACTGGTTTTACTAGTAATAAGACGATAAATAAATTGTACGTTGATAAGTGAGTGATAGCTATATGACCGGATATCAATGCTGTCATTCAACATTGTAACGCACTCCAGCCAAATAAATATATAAATAAATAAATACATAAGTAAATAAGTAAGAAAGTAAATAAATAAATAAGTAAATAAATAAATAAATAAGTAAAAAGTACATAAGTAAATAAGTAGGCCTAAATAAGTAAGTAAATAAGAAAATAAGTAAATAAGAAAGTAAGTAAATAAGTAAATAAGTAAACAAACAAACAAACAAACAAACAAACAAACAAACAAACAAATAATACGCGCACTGCAGTTTAAAGAGAACTGGAACATGGCAAAATATAAACCCGTGAAGGAATACTACTTCCAAAGGAAATGGGAATATGATTATTTTGTTCTTGAAACGAAAGAATTGCTTGTTTACTGTGTCCCGTCCAATTTATTTCCACTCGTCATTTCAATATTAAACCACATTTCAACAAAGCCTATATTAAGAATTATGGAATGCACAAACTTTCGGGTAAGTTCATTATTACGAACTGTATACTGATTATTTATTTATATACTGTAAAATTAAGGACGTCACTCGTCGTGTTCATTTTGAATTAAAATTAATAGTGACTTTCAAGGTTCATTACTTAAATGCTATAAATGTATGTTTCCGTCGGTGATGAAAGGAGGAGAGTTTTAGAAAATCTAAAACAGGTTAGGTGCAAAGAAATCTCAAAGAAACTACCGAAAGGAAATCTAGCATAATTGTAAACCTTGAAACGAGATAACGCATTATAAAAACAATGAATTTATTACAATCCTTTTTGAAAATTACATGCCGCCACTGATGGACCTTTGACGACAAGCGAAGGTAAATAACCCTACGCGGAAGACGATAATCCCCAATAGAAGTGGAGTGAGACTGACGTCATATTTCTCCTCCTTACGAGTTCTGCAGGCCTGCCCTAAGTGGACTGCGTTGTTTTAGCTATATAAATTGATAGGTTATATCGTTGTCAACCCGTATGTTAATACAGTTTTTAAAGTAGAGAGATTGATATCTGTGGAATAAAGTTACCACTGCTCCAAATGAGATACAGTTAGTGGCATATTACTCGGAAAAGCTGTAGCTTGGATACTTTGCAATGCTCTGAAAATTACAAAAACTTACATTACATTGTGATACAGGTTTTCCGCGCTCAGGTGCGACATCATCAATGGTTAGCAATCCTTGGTCAAATGTTCTTCTAGGTGAACATGTGGCATCGGTTGCCATAGGTTCACCCAGAAAACACTGATGATGTCTGCCGCAGTAGCAGACAAAACGTCTGGTAGAAACACCACAATTACACCACGACATCTCAGCCCGGAAAAGCTGCATCACATAGACATTAGCCGTGAAAGCCTACATGCCAAAAAAAACTCACAGTGTTGCTAAGGTTGAATGAAGGCCTACTTTCATATTCAGGTGAAGTTCTGAATGGTTGTGAAACTTTGACTCTCACTTTGAGAGAGGAACAGAGGTTAAAGGTGTTGTAGAATAAGGTACTTAAGAAAAGTTTATATTTGAGAAAAGAGTGATAATCTTATAAACTGCTGACTGGTATTGTGTTTGCAGGACATTTTAATGCATAACTTGGTCAATTTTATAGATAGCTTAAAATTTATTTCACAGATATTAAGCTGAAAGTTCATATTAAATATAAGAAAATAAAAAATCATTTTCTTATCCTCCAAAGTTTGTATTTGAGAAAAGAGTGATAATCTTATAAACTGCTGACTGGTATTGTGTTTGCAGGACATTTTAATGCATAACTTGGTCAATTTTACACAATTTTATTCACAGATATAAAGTTGAACTTTCATATTAAATTGATAGAGGAAAAAATGAAAAATCAATTCTTTTTGCTCTCGAAAATGTATGTAACTCCTTAACCTCTCCATAGGACATCTCGTTATTCATAATCTTTTACAGTATCCACCTCGCGACAGCGGAATTCCTTGTCACAAAGTATTAGGGCTGCAAGACAATAAACATTTTTAAAAATAGCTTAAACGATAACCTTCTCAGTAATTCATTCTAATTACACTGACTTAAACGGTCACTGACTGTATGGTAACTTCTTTCTTTAGACATGTATTCTGATAGTGCTGTATTTTCAAAATTGTCTCATAATAATGTCTTCCTATTATCTAACATTATTTGAAATATGTTAACATTCTATGTATTTTAGTTTAATTCTGCTACACAGTTTGTATTTCAGTGTTTAATTAATAGTTCATAGTATTTTACAGTTTAATTCATAAGTAACTCTTGTATACACGTAACTTTTATCTAAACCAAATTGTTGTATTCTTCGTAGTTTGTAAGTTCATACATATGTATGTATACTCTTTGCTGTTTGAGTGGAAGAGAAGGCCTTACGGTCTTAAATCTGCCAGTTAAAATAAATTATTATTATTATTATTATTATTATTATTATTATTATTATTATTATTATTATTATTAAGAGGTGGAGAAGTTCAAATATCTTGGAGCAACAGTAACAAATATAAATGATGCTCGGGAGGAAATTAAACACAGAATAAATATGGGAAATGCGTGTTATTATTCGGTTGAGAAGCTTTTATCACCCAGTCTGCTGTCAAAAAATCTGAAATTTAAAATTTATAAAACAGGTATATTACCGGTTATTCTTTATGGTTGTGAAACTTGGACTCTCACTTTGAGAGAGGAACATTGGTTAAAGGTGTTTGAGAATAAGATGCTTAGGAAAATATCTGGGACTATGAGGAATGAAGTTACAGGAGAATGGAGAAAGTTACACAACGCAGAATTGCACTCATTGTATTCTTCACCTGACATAATTAGGAACATTAAATCCAGACGTTTGAGATGGGCAGGGCATGTAGCACGTATGGGTGAATCCAAAAATGCATATAGAGTGTTAGTTGGGAGGCCGGAGGGAAAAGAACCTTTGGGGAGGCTGATACGTAGATGGGAAGATAATATTAAAATGGATTTGCGGGAGGTGGGATATGATGATAGAGAATGGATTAATCTTGCTCAGGATAGGGACCAATGGCGGGCTTATGTGAGGTCGGTAATGAACCTCCGTGTTCCTTAAAAGTAAGTAAGTAAGTAAGTAATAATCTCTTCCTATTATCTAACATTATTTGAAATATATTAACATTCTATGTATTTTAGTTTAATTCTGCTACACAGTTTGTATTTCATTGTTTAATTAATACTTCATAGTATTTTACAGTTTAATTCATAAGTAACTTCTGTATACATATAAATTTTATTCATTTATTTTATTCCATAGATCTTACATAAGCAATGAAGCTTTAAGATTTGGAACAAGTCAAAATTTTACAATATTACAATTACAATTTTTACAAATTTTTACAGTCTTACAATTTAGTAATTTTCTACAATTTTTACAATTTTGTGCAATTTTTTACAATATTTTGGCGAGATGTAGTAAGATTAGGTGAGATCCGAGGATTCCCCAAAAGATTACCCGGCATTTGCCTTTAGGTTGGGGAAAACCTCGGAAAAACCCAACCAGGTAATCAAATCAAAGGAGTGAAATGAAGTGATGCCGAGGACTCGCCATAGACCATCCGGCTTCAGTCCAACGGCTGGTTGAGTGGAAGAGAAGGCCTTACGGCCTTAACTTTGCCAGCTAAATAAATTATTATTATTATTATTATTATTATTATTATTATTAAGATGGCATCTCTAACCGACGATTGTGTACCGTATCTCAAAATACTCACGTTGGACATCTCTCTCATCTGTACCATTTTCACCCCGTTAACCTGGAACACTCGGCATATGAATAGCTTGAAATTGAAGTAAAATAGTTTACATGTAACTGAAATTCCCTAGGATAAAAATCTTGCAAGTTCTTCCATGAATTCATTACTGAAGTCCACACCTGTGGAGTAACGGTCAGCGCGTCTGGCCGCGAAACCAGGTGGCCCGGGTTCGAATCTCGGTCGGGGCAAGTCACCTGGTTGAGGTTTTCCCGGGGTTTTCCCTCAACCCTATACGAGCAAATGCTGGGTAACTTTCGGTGATGGACCCCGGACTCATTTCACCGGCATTATCACCTTCATTTCATTCAGACGCTAAATAACCTAGATGTTGATACAGCGTCGTAAAAAAACTCAATAAAATGAAAAAAAATAAATTCATCACTGAATCGGCACGACGGCAAACAAATAATATGGAACACAGAGCAATATCTACTGACGAAGTTGGACCTCGAGTTTTCTCAAGGCAATCGAACCCTAATCCGCTGGACTCGAAGAGTAAAACTTTTTGTTATTGATACATGTAGGTACACATTCATGCAGCCTGGGAGAATAATTGGCATGAATGGTTGGCAACACTGTCGATAGTGGATATGTACGGGACGTGCGTCGCTTCTTTTCATAAGGAGTCCGAGGAATTAACAAGACCTCGCTCCTGAGAGGTAGGCCGCCCAGCGCTGTCATCGGCCGCTCTCGCCCCTCGAGGTGCAGATCGATGCAAAAGAGAAGATATGGTCCCCAGGTCGGCCGGAGGCGCCGCGCCGCCTCGAGATTTACACGCTCCCGCGGCAGTAAACTGCATCTCCCTCCCCTCGGCTTCATTACCCGGCGTTTGTTTTTATCTTAATCGCTTATTTATGGGGCGCCACCAGTCATCGTTTCGGGGAGTCGAAACAGATTCCGCTATTTACGAGGAATGCAACCTGAGGCACACGACGCGCGCCTGAATACCTGCACCGCGTCTATTGTTATGCGAGTATTTTTCATTTCCAACACTCGTAAATAGTGTTGGATGCCGAGAAAAATGAATATTAAAGTATGATGGAAAAAATGCCTACACATTTTCTAAACAGTAGTTACGCTATAGGTTAGGCCTGTAGGTAATTAAATTACTAGGTAATAGGCCTATATACACACTTCTGTGAACTCTACTCGCAAATAAAATGGTACCACAAATCTATTTTTATGATGGATGGTTAAAAACGGGTTACATCAGCTGCTTGTCTATGCGGATGACGTGAATATGTTAGGAGAAAATCAACAAACTATTAGGGAAATAAATAATGAATAAATCTATTGAAGTTAATATACAGTAAATAACATAATAGTAAGTGAACGTAAGCACTGCGAACGAATGAATATGCAGATAATACACTCAGGGACAAAAAAATCCGGACACTTTAATATTTGCTGGTATTTTGCAAAATACACTCAGGGACAAAAAAAACCGGACACTTCTATATTTGCTTGTATTTTGTTGCCAATTATTTCAAAATGAAACAAAACCCATTTAAACAAAATAATGTTTCATTTAGCACCTTATACGACAACATTTGAAAAAAAAAAATCTCTGATGAGAAAATTTACAAAAAATTACAAAGGGCGTATAACTATGGCATCGTTTGGTCTAACTGTTTTTTTCATTTTATGGTGCCTTTAACATTAAAAACTCTTTTTAGTAACGGGTATTACCCCCTCTGGCTTGAATAACAGCATCCATACGTCTTGGCATGCTCTCAATTTGGTTAGCAATGTCTTCTTGATGAATAAGTTCCCATTCTTCGCCAAGTGCTCGCCTCAACTCTTGTAACGATTCTGGTCTCGGTCGTCTATTCTTAACACGCCGTCCCAGCATGTCCCACACGTGTTCAATTGGGTTCATGTCTGGACTCCTTGCTGGCCATGGAAGAACATGAATTCCCACTTCTTGGAGATAATCTCCGACCGCATGGGCAATATGCGGCCGTGCATTATCATGCATTAAAACAAAATTATCGCCTACAAATTGGCCAAATGGCACAACATGATCAGCCAAACGTTCATTTCTATACCTATCAGTTGTTAGTCTTCCATTTTCAACAAAAACCAACTCTGTACGAGCATCCGTACACACTCCTGCCCAAACCATCACTCCACCACCTCCATACGGCACATTTTCGGAAATGCAACACTGTGAAAATCGTTCTCCCCTCCTTCTCCAAACTCTTTCACGTCCATCAGGTGAGCACAGATTGAAACGGGACTCATCGGTGAACAGAACAAGCTCCACTGTCCATTTCTCCAATTCCTGTGATCATTTGCAAAACGCAGTCGTTCAACTTTGTGCATCCTGAGAAGTCTGCGACCAGTTGCAGGTCTACTTGATATTAGTCCACTTTCTTTCAACCTCCTTCTAACTGTTTTGGCCGAAACTGGGCGTCCATGCATGTTAACAAATTGCTGGGCTACACTAGTAGCTGGCAGATTGCGCTCCCTAAGAACTCTCAACACCACATACCTGTCTTCATTTGGATTTGTAGCTCTTGGACGACCCGAACCTGGTCTTCTGGTATATTCTAGGGTCTCTCTATACCATTTTATGGCATCATGGGTTGTGCTTCTAGCCACATTCATAACATTTGCAATGTAACGTACACTGCGTCCATCATCGTAAAGGACTACAGCTCGAGCCACATCTTCAGGTCGCATCTTGTTTTAAGACAATGTTACAACCCCACTTAAACTCAGAAAATGTAAAAATAAAGAAATAACGAATGATAACGATAATGAAGCACAAAATGGTTGAGACAAAATTGTTATAGCTGAGACTCCGAAAGCAAAATTGGAATATTTGGTTGTAATGGCTTCTTTATAAAACAAAAAAACAATCAACAATGTATACACGTCTCCATAACAACAGATGCCTACCATAATATTGTATGAGAAGATAATGTTTTGCAAAATACCAGCAAATATTAAAGTGTCCGGTTTTTTTTGTCCCTGAGTGTATTATCTTCTCATACAATATTATGGTAGCCATCTGTTGTTATGGAGACGTGTATACATTGTTGATTGTTTTTTGTTTTATAAACAAGCCATTACAACCAAATATTCCAATTTTGCTTTCGTAGTCTCAGCTATAACAATTTTGTCTTAACCATTTTGTGCTTCATTATCGTTATCATTCGTTATTTCTTTATTTTTACATTTTCTGAGTTTAAGTGGGGTTGTAACATTTGTCTTAAAACAAGATGCGACCTGAAGATGTGACTCGAGCTGTAGTCCTTTACGATAATGGACGCAGTGTTCGTTACATTGCAAATGTTATGAATACGGCTAGAAGCACAACCCATGATAACATAAAACGGTATAGAGAGACCCTAGAATATCCCAGAAGACCAGGTTCGGGTCGTCCAAGAGCTACAAATCCAAATGAAGACAGATATATGGTGTTGAGAGTTCTTAGGGAGTGCAACCTGCCAGCTACTAGTGTAGCCCAGCAATTTGTTAACATGCATGGACGCCCAATTTCGGCCAAAACAGTTAGAAGGAGGTTGAAAGAAAGTGGACTGATATCAAGTAGACCTGCAACTGGTCCCAGACTTCTCAGGATGCATCGAGTTGAATGACTGCGTTTTGCAAATGATCACAGGGATTGGAGAAATGGACAGTGGAGCTGTGTTCTGTTCACCGATGAGTCCCGTTTCAATCTGTGCTCATCTGATGGACGTGAAAGAGTTTGGAGAAGGAGGGGAGAACAATTTTCACAGTGTTGCATTTCCGAAAATGTGCCGTATGGAGGTGGTGGAGTGATGGTTTGGGCAGGAGTGTGTACGGATGCTCGTACAGAGTTGGTTTTTGTTGAAAATGGAAGACTAACAGCTGATAGGTATATAAATGAATGTTTGGCTGATCATGTTGTGCCATTTGGCCAATTTGTAGGCGATAATTTTGTTTTAATGCATGATAATGCACGGCCGCATATTGTCCATGCGGTCGGAGATTATCTCAAAGAAGTGGGAATCCATGTTCTTCCATGGCCAGCAAGGAGTCCAGACATGAACCCAATTGAACACGTGTGGGACATGATGGGACGGCGTGTTAAGAATAGACACCGAGACCAGAATCGTTACAAGAGTTGAGGCGAGCACTTGGCGAAGAATGGGAACTTATTCCTCAAGAAGACATTGCTAACCAAATTGAGAGCATGCCAAGACGTATGGATGCAGTTATTCAAGCCAGAGGGGGTAATACCCGTTACTAAAAAGAGTGTTTAATGTTTAAGGCACCATAAAATGAAAAAACAGTTAGACCAAACGATGCCATAGTTATACGCCCTTTGTAATTTTTTGTAAATTTTCTCATCAGAGATTTTTATTTTTTTCAAATGTTGTCGTATAAGGTGCTAAATGGAACATTATTTTGTTTAAATGGGTTTTGTTTCATTTTGAAATAATTGGCAACAAAATACAAGCAAATATAGAAGTGTCCGGTTTTTTTTGTCCCTGAGTGTATTTTCCTCGACATAGTTCATCTTCTGCATCTCTCTTTTTAACTTGACTATTACACTTTTACTACGTCACACTACTTTTGACCAATCAAACTGTACGAAAGGACGTCTTTCAACCAATCATGGCTGCTTATCGCACAATTTTATCGCGTCCATAGCATTTGTTTAATTTTATCGCGTCCCTAGCATTTGTTTATTTTTATCACTACCCTAGCATTTGTTTCTTTTTTTGCCAACATTTCAAACTGCACTGGTCTGTACGTCAAAAAACAGAAAATTACAAACCACTCCAGTCGATGCACAGCACTTTCAAATATGACTCGCATTGGCATTCAAGAACAAGAATTGATAAATAATCATATATGAAGAACACCATTTGGAAATCCTGAATAAGTTGAGGGATACATCATGTACATCAACGAGTTCCACTTCTTTTACGCACACGTCCAATATAACATCAACTGAACCACCAACCACTAAAACATTCAAATTTGAAAATTGTTCTTTCAATAATTGTTTCTTTTAAAATTATTCATGTTTATTTTTTATTTCATCATCGTTAATTAAAACGTTTCTTGTTTATTTCATCATCTCTAATTAAAACTTTTCTAACACTCGTTTATATTATTTAGGTTATGTTTATTATAGCTTCTCCTATATGATATTATGGATAGTCACGTATCAGAGATTGTTTAATACTAAGATTTATTGAAAATCATCTGTCAAATGACGTTGATTACTGGGATCGATATAATTGAAGTGGAATGCAACTGTTTTAATAAAAATGAAACTGAATCAACAAAGCCTTCTTGACCAGTAACCGTCCACAGAGTTCAATGAAGATTCCATAGTTGGCACAACTGATAACAAGAAAACAGCTTTGAACCATAACACACTATTGCCATCTACTACCGTAATATTTGTAATATTGAGATGGTATAGATTTGAAGACAGTTTTGTATTTTCGTAAGCCAATTAATATTTTATTATATTGGAGTACTTCGTTACTTCTAATCTTTATATACTTTCTTCTAATCGTGTAATAGTCAATTAAATCCCACTCGAGTTTTGATTTTCTCTAGATAAATCAAAACCTCTAGTGAGATTACTGTTGACTATTACACTTGTACTGCGTAATACTACTTTTGACCAATAAAACGGTACGAAAGGACGTGTTTCAACCAGTCACGGCTGTTTATCGCTACAATTTTATCACTTCTCTAGCATTTGTTTCTTTGTTCGCCAACATTTCAGACTGCAAATTTTTACGGTACTATAAAACATGATTTGCGATCTTTTTATGTATCCCGCATAGGTAGTTGTCTGAAAATAATTCAAACATTTTGGTGAAGCTAACATTAGTGAAACAGAATTTTAGTAATATCCATTTTATTGTATTAGAGTACTTTATTTCTTCTAATCTTTACATACTTTCTTCTGTTTTTATCACCTCCCTACCATTCGTTTCTTTGTTTGCCAACATTTCAAACTGCAAATTCTTTACGCTACTATAAAACATGCTTTGCGATCGTCATTTGTTTACTGCATATAGATAGTCAACTGAAAATGACGGCTCCGTTCAAACGTTTTGGTGAAGCTAACATTAGTGAAATAGAATTTTATTAAGTCAATTAATATTTTATTGTATTAGAGTACTTTCTTTCTTCTAATCTTTATATACTTTCATCTAATCGTGTAATAGTCAATTAAATCCCACTCGAGTTTTCATTTTCTCTAGATAAATCAAAACCTGATCTGAATGAAGGGGAGGGAGAGCAACGGTGAATAATTGTTCAATGGTTTAACTGTTTGGACCTTTTCCATTGCTAATTGTCAAAATATAAAATAACGTTTCGAAGAGTGGATCTCTCTTCGTCTTCAGGTGAAAACCTACTACAGGGATTGTTACAAACAGGTTTTAGCATTGGAAATAGTCCAAACAGTTCAACCACTGAACAAATCAAAACCTCTAGTCAGATTACTGATGATTATTTGTTTTCCTTCTGCCTTCACTTTCTATCTTTCTCCTCATCAATTTATTTCTTCTTTTTATCTGCTCTCTATCTTTATTTTCTTTTCTTATCCTTTCTCTAATCAATTTATTATTTCTTTTATCTTGATTCTTTATTTTTCCCGTTATTTCTTCATTTTCTGCCCTTCATTTCTTCATCTTTCACGGTCTCTGCAGCTCATCTCTGGAACTCTCCACCACAACATGTCAGAGACTGTCGGACATTGTCTAGTTTCAAAAATAAATTAAAATTGCACTTTTTCAATTCAGATTCCTTTCAGTTATAAGCCCTTTTCTCTGCGATATTTTTGTAAAAAATACAGGCTATATATTTCTTTTTCCTTCCTTTCCCCATTTTGTTCTCTTTATCAGCCGATGAATTTGTTATCATAGCCTTTTTATTGTGAATTTTATTTAATATTCGTATTTCTTTCCTTTTTTATTATTATTTTATTACATTCCATTTTGTTATATTCTACCTTACGTTTTCCATATTAACCATTTGTACTAAATGAATTGCTTTTACTATATTCCAATGTATTTTACTTTCTTTTTTCTATTATTGTATTATTTTCATGTTGTTTAGTGTCTATTTTATTATGCTATTATTATTATTATTATTATTATTATTATTATTATTATTATTTTGTAATATGTTAGTATTCTGTTCTTTAACTTTTTGTTAAATTTTAACTGCTTGTATACTTTGTGACCTGGTAGAGTGTAAGAGAAGGCCCTATGGCCTTAACTCTGCCAGTATAAATAAAAAATTATTATTATTATTATTATTATTATTATTATTATTATTATTATTATTTATTTTCATATTTTTTTCCTTTCTTATCTTGTCTCTTTCTTTATTTTGTCCTTTTTTCTTATTGTATTATCCCTCCTCAAATCAATTTCTTTCTTCTTTTTTATCTCACCTCTTTTTTATTTCCCCTTTTTATTTTATTATCCATTCTTTAATCAATTTCTTCCTTCATTTCATCTTGTCTCTTCATTTTCTCCTTTGCTTATCCTTTCTTTCATCAATTTTTCTCTCTTTATATCTTGTTTCTTTATTTTCCCCATGTTTCTTCATTTCCTACCCATTCTTTCATCAATTTCTTCTTTCTTTTTATAATATTTTTCTTTTTTCCTTACTGTCTTTCGATCTTCCTACTGCTCATTTGTTGTTTTCTACTTTCTTCATCATCATCATCATCATCATCATCAATAGCTATCAGGGTTTAGGCCATTTGGCCTGTTCCGTCTTAGGTGAAAAGCTGGTCTCTCCATCGCTTCTTCGGGCGTCCACGATCTCTGTATCCAAGGGGTCTGTAATTTAATAATCTCCTGGGTAGTCTATCATTTGGAATCCGTAGAACATGCTCATGCCAGTTGCTCCGATACTTGTGGATTGTCTCTGTAATGGCTGCGATATTTAGTTCTTGTCGGATGTCTTCATTATATTTATGGTCACAGAGAGTGTAGCCTGCTAGCGGTCTTAGTAATCTCATCTCAGCCGCTTCTATTCTTTTCAGTTGACTAGTTGTTAGAGTCCCAGTTTCTGATCCATATAGCAAAGTTGGAATGGCCATTGTTTTGTAGAATTTCAAAATTGTGTCTTGCCGGACTTTCTTAAACAGTGTATTTCTAATTGTTCTTAGCAGCTGTTGAAATTTGGCTAATTTATTATCTATATCTCGAGAATGAATATAGAAGAGATTACAGCCAAGATAAGTAATAGTAATATGCGTTACAAGAGCGGTATGTTGAAGTTTTCATGTTCGAGGAAAAGTTTGAAAAAGCGAAACGTAGTTGAGCTTTTTTAATTTCCGAGAATTGAAAGAAAACATACCGCTCGTGTATCGTATATTATTTTGTGCGAAGATCGTTTATTACATACGTGAAAGAGGAATTTCTAATTAGTTGCAATGAAATCTTCATCTTGGCTTCTGTTCAATGACGGCAAATTTGCAAAACAAAAATATCTATCTTCAACATTGTTGCTTTAAAATGTTTTCTGTGTTTACTATACTCCAGCAGGCCGTGATATACGTCTGTCTTTCCCCCCCCCCCCAGTCTATGATGAGTCTGGAATCTCGTTGATTTTTTCACGGCTTCCTTAATGTTACTTGCATCACGAATGCAGTAACTTTAGTGGAGTTGTAGAGTTTACTTAATTTTTGCAAATATTTAAAAACAATAATTAAGAATGCAATTTAGGTGAAATTGCAGTGGTAAGTTTCCAATGTATAATTATTACTATATTGAACGTGTCTAAAAATAATAGCCTATGTTAAAAGCTTAAAGCAGTAAAATTAATATGTCACTTAAGCGGTAAGAAGCGGGAAATTCTTATGTGTGTTAGGTTGGGAATACTGAATGTGGAATTTTAGACTTTCCGCGGATTGGTTTTGTGCGGAAACCAAGCAAATACGCACGATCTCGCACAAAAGCTCTACTCTACTCCAAAGTTATTGATAACTATTTTAGTTCTTATAGAATTTTTACCAATAAAGCCAAGGTTTTTGTTTTGTGTATAGAAATTTCTAAATTGTACTCTTTTGCTTTTTGATATAGCCTATGAATTCTTTCTTCTAACTTTCTTCTAACCCTGTTGCCTCGCCCGCTTGTGTGTGAGCGGGCATGAACCCGGCAGGTGCTCCGTGCGGTATTGATTCATATGCCTGGTTTATGTATGCGAAGTTACGTAAACTGTGCGATCGATACGCCCCGTTTCGGAACACCCTTCATTTGAGCAGGCTGGTGATTTCTTCTCCGGCAATTGGCAGGGAGGTCACTCCGCCGGCTCCAGTATTTATTGGCGGGGGAGCGCGTCTCCGTATATGTAATCTAATACAGAGAAAATAAATCCGCATTTGGGCTGACAGTTACACAGGGCTGCGGGCTAATTCGCGCCCCACCTGCAGTCACGTGAGATGTGGGTCTCCCGGCGCCGCGCCGAGCCGCGACGGACGATGGGCAGGGCGTGCAGCACGCAGCGCTCCTCGCGATAATGCAAACTGCATAATCCGGCAATTTCGTTAATGCGTTCAATTTGACAAACCGCAGTGCAGAATATTCAAGCGCGGCTAATGCGAACATATGATTTCCAGCCACTAATGCACGCATGTATGCTTTATCACGCGCGGTGGGCAGTCCGTGGCGCTCAGCTCCTTGTGGCTCGTCGTCATCATCATCATTAGGCCCCGGATTTTTATGTAATATGAAAGTGCGAAATATGTACATAAAAATGTAGTAAATATCGGGGAAATATGTAATTAAATATGTAGTATTAATAAAATATGTAATTTAAGGGAACCAGGTAGTAATTAGGGGTCAAAACTCCGATTTCTTATTTTGTGTTTTAAAAAAGTACAAAACTTGCTCTTTAAAACAATATAAATACTCTGGGAGGTATCTCTGGAGATAAGCCCTTTAAATAGCTTCTTTAAATTTGACGGTGCATGTAATTCATATATCCTTCTGTTTTTTAAATGCAGTTTTCCATAAGCTGACATTTTTCAAACTTAAATGCATTTTTCTCTGAAACTACCGAATCAATTTACATAAAATTTTTACAGTGTTTTCTGCAGCTTATGTACTACATAGTAGACCTACGGGTTTAAGGATATCGCACATATAACACGAGAAAAAAATATATACATTGAAAAAAAATTGCAAAAAATGTTAAATAAAGTACAATAATTTTTCTGTTTCACTAGGGGTGAAATATTTAATTTTTTTTACTTGTAATTTGAAATATTTCAATTTCAATTTTATTTATTTCAAATATACAGAATAAAGAAATATAATTACAAAACAAACAAAGAGAAATACGAATAAAATAATACAAGCAATATAAAAAGAAGATACAGTAGTATTAACAAAATTTGAGACCGAATGAGCAGCGCTCGTGCTCGGTCGTAGTTCAGATATAATATTAAAACAAAAAAATAATAATATAAATAAATAAGTAAAATAAAATAGGAACTAAAATATAATTACAGCGGCAATGGAATTATATAATATAATATTAACACTATAGAAGAATAATATCGCACGTGAAAAGTAGGACTAATATATATTTCAAAATTATAGAATACAAATATAATATAGGTTGGTTAATTCATACACATAGGCTATAAATTTATTTAATCAAATTGAAGATATTAACACGTTTCTAATTTTCTTGTTATATGTTAGTGGGTTACATGTTAGAAGTTCTGGGTGTAATTTAGTTAAAGCATTGTACAACCGAGGGCCAAAATTTATGCTATGCTTTAGACCAGCAGATGTGAGACATTTAGGTTCTACTAATGTTGAATTAATATTTCGTCTTGTGTCATAATTGTGTGTCTGTAATACAAACTTATTACGATTTTTATGATAAAATTTTAACAGCGTATACTTATAAATTTGTTCAATATTAAATACATTAAATCCAGAATAAATTAATTTAGTTGGATAATCGAAACGTTTCTTCAAACAAATTTTAATTATTCGTTTTTGTAGTAAATTTAACGGACTAAGATTAATTTTTGTACTTCCACCCCAAACAATTATACCATATTGAATGATAGACTGAATAATGGCCAAATAAACATTTCGTAGAACTCTAATAGGTAAGTAGCATCGAAGATTAACGAATTTATCAATTGTTTTACGAAGCCTCTTACAAAGATAAGTAATGTGATGAGGCCATTTTAAATTCTGATCAATAATGATACCTAGATATTTGACATACGTGGCTTCTTTCAAAGGTGGACATTTACAACTTTTGGGATCTAAACAATTTTCACTGTGTATTATTAGTCTATCCAATATTCTTTTGAGGAGATTAACTCCGTACGTAGATGAAATTATTGGGGATCATCAGTGCGGTTTTCGGCGTAATAGATCGACTATTGATCAGATTTTTTGTATTCGGCAGATAATGGAGAAAAAATGGGAGTATAAGGGTACAGTACATCAGTTATTCATAGATTTCAAAAAGGCATATGACTCGGTTAAGAGGGAAGTATTATATGATATTCTTATTGAATTTGGTATTCCCAAGAAACTAGTTCGATTAATTAAAATGTGTCTCAGTGAAACATACAGCAGAGTCCGTATAGGTCAGTTTCTATCTGATCCTTTTCCAATTCACTGCGGGCTAAAGCAGGGAGATGCACTATCACCTTTACTTTTTAACTTCGCTTTAGAATATGCCATTAGGAAAGTTCAGGATAACAGGCAGGGTTTGGAATTGAACGGGCTACATCAGCTTCTTGTCTATGCAGATGACGTGAATATGTTAGGAGAAAATACACAAACGGTTAGGGAAAACACGGAAATTTTACTTGAAGCAAGTAAAGCGATCGGTTTGGAAGTAAATCCCGAAAAGACAAAGTATATGATTATGTCTCGTGACGGGAATATTGTACGAAATGGAAATATAAATATTGGAGATTTATCCTTCGAAGAGGTGGAAAAATTCAAATATCTTGGAGCAACAGTAACAAATGTAAATGACACTCGGGAGGAAATTAAACGCAGAATAAATATGGGAAATGCCTGTTATTATTCGGTTGAGAAGCTCTTATCATCCAGTCTGCTGTCCAAAAATCTGAAAGTTAGAATTTATAAAACAGTTATATTACCGGTTGTTCTATATGGCTGTGAAACTTGGACTCTCACTCTGAGAGAGGAACATAGGTTAAGGGTGTTTGAGAATAAGGTGCTTAGGAAAATATTTGGGGCTAAGCGGGATGAAGTTACAGGAGAATGGAGAAAGTTACACAACACAGAACTGCACGCATTGTATTCTTCACCTGACATAATTAGGAACTTGAAATCCAGACGTTTGAGATGGGCAGGGCATGTAGCACGTATGGGCGAATCCAGAAATGCATATAGAGTGTTAGTTGGGAGACCGGAGGGAAAAAGACCTTTAGGGAGGCCGAGACGTAGATGGGAGGATAATATTAAAATGGATTTGAGGGAGGTGGGGTATGATGATAGAGACTGGATTAATCTTGCACAGGATAGGGACCGCTGGCGGGCTTATGTGAGGGCGGCAATGAACCTTCGGGTTCCTTAAAAGCCATTTGTAAGTAAGTAAGTAAGTAAGTATTATTAGTCTATATTTATCGCTAAATTTTAAATTTTGAACACTGGCAGCTGTTAACGAAAAAGGAACTAAAGGAAAAAATTACATTTTGCTTTAGTATTTACAATACACATTACTAATAAACTTTAAAAAAAAAAAAAAAACATAAGGTATACGAGTAAAGATTGTAGCAAGTAATGTGTACCTGAAGACTGAGGTACACTCAGCAAAATGGGAAACAGGTTATCAGTTAGGGCCTTTCTTTTGCACTTGGGTACGAAACTAATCTGTTGTCTTTTATACCACTGAATTGAGACTGATTTATTGTATCACATGGCAATTTTTATTCCACTCTGAGCAGTAAAAGCCTAGAAATATTGAACTAAATTTTTTAATCGCACAGGCATCACTACCCAGTTCCCTTAAAGTCACGATTTATTAATGTATTAAATTCACAAAAATGTCATCACAATTTAACTGGTCAGTTGAAGTAGGAGGATATAGCCTGGAAAGTGACTTGCCATTTCCACCTCATTGTACAGCTTGCAAAAACAACTTGTCTCTGCCACAATCTATGCTTTTTTTTTCTTGTGCCTCAAGATTTCCTGAAAAATATTTTTATCCATGACCATAACGAAAAACATGCCTTTACTAAATACTTTTGCGTGTGTAAAGTAGGCTATTATTCAACATTACTTTATTTCACTAGTGAGATAAAGACTTTACCTCACAGTTTGAACTTTATCTCACAGTTCATTAGTAGGCTATTTTCCTAGTACCCGGGTACACACGTATACATTTCCATTGAACTATTACTCAAGAAGTTAATATATTAGTTACTAGATGTCACTACCTCTACTTCTTTATTACCATTTCTTAAATATACATACACTCAATCTCCTTTCTCTATCTGCTACGTCGTAATTTGTACATTACATCCATATCTAATATGCATCTTTTTAAAATTTTGTAATAATTTACCTTTTGGGATACGAGGAGACTTGAACCTACGAAGTTGGGTTTATAGGATTTTAAAACAACACGCGTTAGCCAACTGAGCTAAACAGACACGATGATTAATGAAGTTTTAATATTCCTCTTAAGTTTACAGAAGTAAAATGTGAAATTATTTTAATCACATTATTTCCGTGAACACTTCTAAATAATCCCTGAAACTTCAAAAAGACGAAAATACACGTTTAAAGTGAAAAAATATATATTAAAATTATATAATTAATTATAATTTGTTATTTATCCAACGCCTTAGATACCATTCTTTACTAATCATGGCCTCCTACATCATGACCTACCTAGTAACGTATTGATTCTAAAATCCATGTCATGGTATGTGATTACATGAGGACTTATTTTCAACATATTTTCTTTTATAAAACATAATTTTTCGTTATGGTCATGGATAAAATTATGTATGGTACTTGTGAGCGTGATCTTTATTGCACTCGTGTAATTTAAGCACTCGGCTGACGCCTCGTGCTTAAATCTTTCCACTCGTGCAATAAAGATGCACTTACCTCACAAGTACCATAAATAACTATTCTTTGACACACATAATGGTATTTTAATTTACCTGACACCCGACCCAAACTCCTCGCTAATAGCTTACTTTCAATTTGTAACAAAGTTAAATGACCGGCGCACCTGACCATCCCAGATTCTGAGAAAGCATTAGGGCAAATGTATATAGTTGAGGCTCTCCGAAGTACTATGTTTTACAGACAAAGAGTTGGAATCCCTAGTTTTATGTTTGTTTTTTATTTATGAAAGAACTATTGTCTGAAGCTAACTTTAGAAATTGAAGTATTTTCTACAGTTGTGAACAACACATAACGACGTCAGTTTCCAAGCCCTCCCTCTTTACCAGCATCGTGTACTATAGTGAGAACTAGGGCTGGGAATTTGTTGAAATTGCATCTTTTTTCTAGTAAGCCAGAAACATAGCTGCTTTAGTATTTATATGTTACGTGATAAACTGAGTGTTTTAAGACATATTTGTTAGGGCATTTTTTTTTGCATTTTTTTGCCTCTTACAACTCATAAGAGCATCTCTTGTTTTATTTGGACATTTTTTAGACATTTTCATCTAATTTTGGCCATAATTCCCCATTATTAATATAAAATAATGTTTATTTCCTTTGATATTTTGTCTACATATTTTGTCCATTAATACCCATTATTTTTTTACTTGGTTATTTAACGACGCTGTATCAACTACGAGGTTATTTAGCATCGATGGAATTGGTTATAGTGATATGATATTTACCGAGATGAGGCCGAGGATTCGCCATAGATTACCTGACATTTGTCTTACAGTTGGGTAAACAAACCTAAAAAAAACCCAACCAGATAATCAGCCCAAGCGGGAATCGAACCCGCGACCGACCGCAACTTCGGATTGGCAGGCAAGCGCCTTAACCGACCAAGCTTCGCCGGTGGCTAATACCCATTATTTTGAATAATATTTTAATCGTCTTTCTACACAAATATTGCCATTTTAATGTAGTACACTCCAACCACCCCTTCAATACGGACACCTTTATACCTGCTAATTCCAGATAAGACTGGCGTTGTGGTGGGCTACATGGAAATTACATCAGGTAAAATAATTAATTAAAATGTACCACTTACAATTAGAAAACAATATGTAAAAGTAAATAAACTTAAGTATTGGACTAGAATTTAATTTAATTACTAATCTAAATATTTAGTACAAAACCTCTTTTCCTACTAAGCCAATTATGTACGAATTTTTAGGGCATTTTTAAGGACATTTTTGAAAGATTTTTAGCTCATAAATGCATTGTTTTTAGGACATTTTTTCATGATTTATAGGTCATCAAAATCCTAGCCCTAGTGAGAACAATAAGCGGCCCTTCAATCGGAGTAATGGGACAGGGACGTTAAGACATATGTCCAAGTATATATGAAAAAAAAAATCAATAATATACTCTGAAAAATAAAAAGAATTTAATTTAAAAATTCTAAACTCAATTGCCTAGATATGTATAAAAATGTTACATTCTTTGCATAATATGTAAAATATGTAATATTACTAAGAATATGTAAAAATATGTAAAATTAAACTCATCTATAACCATATCAGAATCACAAATCGCCGACATATTTGTCATTTCCAGTAGTATACAAGTAAAGGAATGCAATATCTAATTACATAAGAATCCGGTCTCTAATCTTCATCATCGTCCATTTTACCTCTCGCTTGCAACGGTGGTAAATGTCATCACAATGCTATGCATTATAAGTCTTACCATTACCATCAAGCTAATATGAATAATCAGCATTATAATCGTGGCCATTAGAATGCACAATTACTATAATAATCGTCATTATATCGCCAGTCATGTAAGTACCATTATGAACTGGATGAATGATAATGAAAATTACATCTTCATAATAAATATTCATGGCTTCAGGGATAGCTGAGTCGGGAGAATGATTGCCTAGTAATCCTGAGCTTCGCTCGAGCATGGGTTCGATTCTTACTTGGACTGGTTACTTGATTGTGTTTCTTCTAGGTTTTCCCTAAATGTAAAGCGAATGTCAGGTAACCACTGGGCTAATCCTCGACCTCGTCTCGTAAAATATCATTTCACCTTATCTTCCCAATAAGTATCATAATTTATCATCATAACGATTATTATTGTTTCAATTTTTCTTAATAATTTTCATTATCTTGATGATCATCATTGTATTACACTCTTACTTACTTACTTACTGGCTTTTAAGGAACCCGGAGGTTCATTGCCGCCCTCACACAAGCCCGCCATTGGTCGCTATCGTGAGCAAGACCAATCCAGTCTCTACCATCATATCCCACCTCCCTCAAATCCATTTTAATATTATATTCCCATCTACGTCTTGGCCTCCCCAAAGGTCTTTTTCCCTCCGGCCTCCCAACTTACGCTCTATATGCATTTCTGGATTCGCCCATACGTGCTACATGCCCTGCCCATCTCAAACGTCTGGATTTAAATGTTCCTAATTATGTCAGGTGAAGAATACAATGCGTGCCGTTCTGTGTTGTGTAACTTTCTCCATTCTCCTGTAACTTCATCCCTCTTAGCCCCAAATATTTTCCTAAGAACATTATTCTCAAACACCCTTAACCTATATTCCTCTCTCAAAGTGAGAGTCCAAGTTTCATAACCATAAAGAACAATCGGTAATGTAACTGTTTTATAAATTGTAACTTTCAGATTTTTTGACAGCAGACTGGATGATAAAAGCTTCTCAACCGAATAATAACAGACATTTCCCATATTTATTCTGTGTTTAATTTCCTCCCGAGTATGATTTATATTTGTTACTGTTGCTCCCAGGTATTTGAATTTTTCTACCTCTTCAAAGGATAAATTTACAATTTTTATATTTCAATTTCGTACAATATTCTCGTCACGAGACATAATCATATACTTCGTCTTTTCGCGATTTACTTCCAAAAGTATTGTATTATACTCATTGTCTTAAAATATTTTCGTCGTCATAACGGTTATCATTGTATCATCTCCTCTTAAAATTATCGTTAATATTTTAATGATCATTACATCGGTTACATGTTCTTAATATGTATCATCAGTATTATAATGATTAACAGTATATTACATTTATCCTCTTAATAAATATCATGTTAATGATCATCATTCAATGACAAACCTCATTCTCTTAATAATTTTCTTCATCATTATAATCATGTACCTTTCAAGGAGTTGGAATTTATGTCCATGAGGAAATTTAATGAAAAATGTGCAAGTACAATTACATCCGTTGCAAGGATCGAAAAGTAATTTAATCAAGTAAATTTTTCTCAGAAGTCTCAATATGTGGAGGGGGTCTGCGGTAAATTTTCTTCCTGGCGGACCGTGGGTACAGGTGTACCACAGCGTTCGGTTCTTAGATCTCTACTTTTTACTACCTACATAAATGGCATAATATCACAATATATTGAACACTGTAGACACATCCTATTTGCTGACGACTTACTATATATATATATATATATATATATCTGCACCTACGTCGGCACTATATGACGCAATAAATGAAGTTAACAAAGACCTAAAATCAATTATTTCATGGACGAAAAAAATTTGGACTATAATTGAACTCAGACAAATCATATGTATGCAACTATAATGGGACATCAACGATTTTTAAGTAAATTAAACACAAGTACATAACTTACCTCCTGTTAAGATAAATAAAACTATTATTTCTTGAGTCATACAGGAAAAAATCTAGGAATTTATATAGACAAAAACTTAAGTTGGAATACCCAAATCACATACATATGTAACATAATTTTTAATGAAAATTCACACACTAAAAAGAATCCGAAATTTCCTTCCGTTGGCTCTCAAGAATAGTTTAGTACAGTCGCTCTTGATGCCTCATTTTGATTACTGTAACATTCTCTACACTGACCTTAACATGAGACTGACAGACAGACTACAGCGTGTTCACAATGCATGTCTTCGATTTATTTGCAACGTCCGTAGATCTGACCGTATCACACCTTCACTAAATATGCTGTCCTGGGCCCGTCTCAAAGAGAGAAGAACTATTCACTCTCTCACTTTACTCTTCAATATTCTTCAAACATCTAACCCTAGCTACTTAGCTTCTCGTTTTCAACATTTGTCCTCATATCACGCTATAGATACTCGCTCACAACACCATATCACACTCTCCATTCCTAAACACAGAACATCTTCCTACTCTTCGTCTTTCACCGTCTCTGCAGCTCGTCTATGGAACCCTCTACCATAGCATGTCACAGACTGTGGGACATTATCAAGTTTCAAAAATAAATTTAAATTGCATTTCTTAAATTCAGATTTCCTTCAATTATAAGCCCTTTTTTCTCTGCGGTAGTTTTGTAAATAATATATCATAATTTTTTTTTCCTTCTTTTCACCAACACTGAACTCTCATGATCACCAGATGAATTTAGTGTCATAACCTTCTTATTGTGGCTTCTATTTAAATTTCATTTTTTTTATTATTATCTTATAACATTCTATTTGTTGTATTATACCCTACGTTTTCCCTGTTAAATATTTGTACTAATTGAGTTGCTTATGGTATATTCCAGTACTTAGATCTGTATTTTAATTTCTTTCTATTAGCCTATGGTATAATTTTCATTTCGTATAGTGTCAACTCTAGTTATGTTATTATTTTCTGTAATATGTTGATATTTTGTTCTTTTACTTTTTGTTAACTGATTGTGTAGTTTGTACTTTGTGACCTGGTAGAATGTAAGAGAACGCTCTATGGCCTTAACTCTGCCAGTATAAATAATTAAATAATTAAACAATTAAGTAATTAATTTAATAATTGAATACATAAATAATTAAATAAGTAAATAAATAAGTAAAAAAAAACCAATAAATAAAGAGAAATATCATCGAAATGATAGCCGTCCAAATCTTGGATTTAAAATATCGGCATCCTAATAAATTCAAATGAACAAAAAAGAAAATGTAAATTAATGTTAAAAAATGCGTAATGAAATTTTAAAAAAGAATATTCTGCGACAAGACGTGGTGGCTATCAAAACGATAAAAATTTATTGAAAATAAATAATATACATTGAATATTATAAAGATGAATAGAGATGGAGATTGATGATGTTCAGTGAAGATTTTAAAATGGTTGATGGAATTGTCTGAAGAGTCTTATCAGGAACCTTTAATTTTCTGAGGATCTCCAATGTAAATTTGGGAATTGTTCCTCGCGCACCAAACATAAGTCCAATGACATTCCAATCTCGAATATTATATTTATGACTGAGATCATCACAGCATGGAAGGTAAATAGCGCGTTTCTCTTCATGTATCTATTTTGGTTGATCTTCATTAATTTCGAACCTTACAGTGGGGACAAGAATGAGACCAGTTTTTTTTTCATTCGGTCAATTATTATGATGTCAGCACGCCGTGTAGATCCTTCCATTGAACTTCCTCATATACTTCGTATTCACCATGTTCTCTTAATCTGTTAGCAATTATTGAGCGGACTGTGTTATGTCTGTCAATTCGCAGTAATTCGCCCTGAGGGCAGAAACCTAGCACGTGGGGTAACGTTAATTAAACAATTAAGTAAATAAATAAATAAATAAATAAATAATAATAATAATAACTGCTTCATAAAAGGTAAAGGTATCCTCGTAACATGCCATGAAGGCACTTGGGGGGCATGGAGGTAGAGACCCATGCTTTCCATGACCTCGGCACTAGAATGAGGTGGTGTGGTCGGCACCACGCTCTGACCGCCTTTTACCCCCGGGAAAGACCCGGTACTCAATTTTATAGGAGGCTGAGTGAACCTCGGGGCCGTTCTGAAAGTTTGGCAACGAGAATAAATCCTGTCACCACCTAGGATCGAACCCTGGACCTTCCAGTCCGTCGCCAGCTGCTCTACCAACTGAGCTACCCGGCCGCCCAATAACTGCTTCATACACATTCCAAATTTTTATAGAAGATTTGTCTAAGATTCTGTGCGGAAGAAGGGTATTTCCAGCAACTCTTATGAAATGTGTGTCTAATAATCTGAATTATTTTGAACAAAAGTCCAACTTTGTCTGCTTTTTACTGAGACTTGCAACGTAAGTTACAATTCGCGAACGGAGCGGTTACAGTTACGCAGTTTGTTTTACAATCTGTTATGTATCTTAAAAATGACACTGCGTTTCAGAAGAAAATGAAGGAGGATTGAGTAAAAAAAATGTCATTATAAGCTTTCAGATTTTTTATACGGTAAGAATTAATGCGCAAACATTGTATTTATCTTGCATATATTGGTGGAGAGAGGTAGACCTATCTGGACTTCCTAACACCGGCGCTAGAAAAATAACAGGCTAGGATGCGGATCACATCACGGATATATTTTTAAAGAGGAGAGTAATGGTGAATTGCTGCATTGCTATTTGTGGTACAAACAGGTCTAGCTGACGTCAGACAATCACCAGGGCTGACAGAAAGAGTGACTTACGCTTTTAATTGCTGACAAGGCTCAAATATCGTGCATTTTTTAGTAATGAAGCCGTTTACGCTTTCAGTGGCTGCAACAGACTTGGGTCGTGTACGAAGAATTAGTAATCGCTTGATGAAGCACTATGACAATGACACATCACTGCAAATAATGTTTCAGCTGGAATATCATGTCTGTTAAAATTAGTCACAGCAAAGGGTAATTTCTAGTGAACTAGAAAATATCTCAAAAGGTCATAGTATTCATCATAATTCTGAAATTACATGAAATTAGTATTTATGTTCTGCGATCACTTAATCGATACCCATAAATATAATTATAAGAAGGAAAACCTCGGAAAAAACCCAACCAGGTAATCAGCCCAGGGAATCGAACCCGTCTCCCGGTAAACTCCGGATCAGCAGGCAAGCGCTTTAGCAGCCTGAGATACTCCGATGATCTTTTTTTTATTTTTGATTTATATGAAAGATTTTTCTGTTCATAGCCTACTAATTTTGTTTACTCTCATGGACTACTCCACATGCATACATCTACTTCTTCTGCACAAGTTTTAAGGCCGTGAAACTTACATAAAGTAATAATATTGTTATTAAAAATGAAATATTTTTACAGTTATTAATCAAGTGGGGTTGGGTCTTTTCCATCTACTTAATGGCGATGTGGTGTAGATATTTATACGCGTCATTCTGTTCAGTATTGGCTCGAGAGAGCGCAAAAATTACAGTTCCTAAGGAAAGACCAAAAGGTATTACTTACTGATAAAATAAGACGCCTACAAAATTTTGTAGTCTCCCGATCATTTCAGCAAGATCTCTTAGTAGGATAAAATGATTTTACCCTCTACATTTCAAGCTCTACATGCAGCAGCTATACCAAGATGCTATGTTTATTGTTCGAAAGCATAGCAAACCTGACTTTTTTTTTAACTTTCACCTACAATGCACAATGACCTGAAATAGCTATTGCTTTACTCCCACATGAAAACTCGACTGATCGTCCTAACATTGTTAGTTGCGTTTTCGCGTAGAAACTCAAAAACTGAAGGTGGATAGGTTTAAGAAAAAGTATTTGGCATAAAAAAACCATTCAAAGGGAGGATGTTTCATCATTACGGAAGAAAATAACTTTCAAAATGTGTGGTATTCTGCATTGAAAATAAATCTGAAAAATTTTTATTTCAACGTCTAATGGACTTAGTTTGCAGCATGTGATAAATGAATCTGTAAAGATGCTGGGTATGTATCTGGATCCTAAACTAAGGTGGAACAGCCATGTCAGTTATGTATGTAAAAGAATTTCTAGAGTAATTTATCTCTTGAGAAGTATCATGTACAAGATTCCCAAGCATTATTTAAAACAAGTTTACTATGCACTATTTGAAAGTGTTATTAGATATGGATTACTTTTATATGGAAATAGTTCTGATCTTCCAAACATTTTGTTACTGCAGAAAAAGGCAGCTCGTATTTTAACATGTCACCACCCAGACTATCATGTAGATCTCTTTTCAAAAATGAAAAGATTATGACAGTCTACAATCTATATATTTTTTAACTTTTAATGTATGTAAACAAGAATATTACTAATTATACAAGTATAGTAGATCTGCATCGCTATGAAACCAGAAATAATGACCAATTAAACGTACCACATGTCAGGTTGCAAAAAACACAATCAAGCTATGTAATTACTGCAATAAAAGTATATAATAAGATACCAACAAATATAAAGGCACTTAATGAAACACAATTTAAACTTCAGCTTAAGAGATGGCTACAAAATAATCCCTTTTATAGTATGAATGAATTTTTTGAAAATGATGTAGTATTTTAGTTAAATTTTATTATTTTTTACTCTTTTAATATTCTAAATATTGACACATTGTTTTTATATTAACACATTGACGAGGCCTCTTGTATTGTTGTACTTTCAGGCAAATAAAGAATATGAATATGAATATTTGCTGCACAAGCCACTACTTTGTCTCTAATTAGATACATAAATATTACACTTTGTAATTTTCACACGAAATTAACTAACATTCGTCTTACAGTTTGAGTAGGCCTAATCCTTGGTAAAAGCCGCCAGCCAATCAGATCAAGCGAGATTCGAACCCATACCCGAGGGCGGTCTTAGATGACAAGTCCCACTCGCTACCTCCGAGCTGGGCCAATAGCTTTCACCGCTGGCAATAAATTAATGTATACGTATAGACAGGTGCCGTCCGAAACGAGATATCTGACAGCAGAGCATTTGTCCGCTAGACAGAGACCTTGCTGCGTTGGTGTACTAATGGGCAGTCATTTTTGCCTCAAGTTCTCTCGATTATGATCACAGTAATTTTAATTTAAAAATATTTACGCATGACATAAGAATTAAATTCCCTATCTGAAGGAATCCGTATCACTAAAATATTGTCCCTCGCGTTTTTTAACCAAGAATTTATGTTCAAATGGCTATTGTAGTAACCCTTAGGCCGCCGAGAACAAAGATTTCATTATTTTCTTCTTCTTCTCTGCCTGACAAGTGTTAGGCCACAGATCCTGTTACAATCGCACATAAAATTTTCACGCCATCTCTTAGCAGGTCGACCCACAGATCTTTGGCCATGTGGTACATAATCATAAATTGCGTTTGGGAGTCTACTATTATTCATTCTTTCCAAATGTTGTTTCCAATTTAGACTGATATTGAACAACGTAATCTAAAACTGGTTGATTTTTTGTTCCTTTAAAATTTCACAATTTCTTTTGAGATCCCATTTAGTATAGCCCGCTGTTCTTCACATTTCACAAGCCGTTATTCTGCTTTTATCTGCTTTCCTCAGTGTCCATGCTTCGCTGCCATAGCTGAGCATCGGTCGTGCCAATGTGTTGTAGAGACGCATGCGGGTGTGTTTCTGAACCAAGGATGGTTCCATCACACTATTTATAATGCCCATAGCTCTTGTGTATTTATTAATTTTCTGTGATATGTCTAATTCTTCATTATTTTTATATTAAAAATACTTAAGCGACAGTCATAGTGTAAATCTTGTTATTAGTCAATATTAATTTTTACTGAAGACTATTAAGATTTTTAAAATCAATAAATAACTTCAATGTGTTAATATTTAAATTGTGGTGTTATTTTACTTGACTAACTTAGCTTCGATGTCATTTTCATCATCAAGTTCACACCTGTGGAGTAACGGTCAGCGCGTCTGGCCGCGAAACCAGGTGGCCCGGGTTCGAATCCCGGTCGGAGCAAGTTACCTGGTTGAGGTTTTTTCCGGGGTTTTCCCTCAACCCAATACGAGCAAATACTGGGTAACTTTCGGTGCTGGACCCCGGACTCATTTCACTGGCATTATCACCTTCATTTCATTCAGACGCTAAATAACCTAGATGTTGATACAGCGTCGTAAAATAACCCAATAAAATAAAAATAAAATAAATTCATCATCAATCAGGAAAATAACACCACATTTTAAATTTTAACACAATGAACATTATAACATTTATTTACTTATTTAAAAAACTTAATAATCCTTCAGTGATAGAGGAAGTGTTACAAATATGGAATACCATTTTATTTTTTTCGTTTTGGAACCTACATGTTTTGAATATAGAACGTGAAGAATCGTCTTGTTTACTGCTGAATGTCCCTGTGAATGGTACATCGGACTTAAGAAGTTCATAAGATGTTATAAAATGTTTGAAAAAAATAATTTCCTCAAAATCCAATATGGAATACTATTAACAAGTTACAAGATTAACAAAATTGCAAAGTCAAAATGGTCTCTGCTAAGAAAAGCACAGAACAAGCATTCAAGCACTTATTTTAATAATAATAATAATAATAATAATAATAATAATAATAATAATTTTTTTATTTTTTTATTTTATTCGGTTATTTTACGACGCTGTATCAACATCTAGGTCATTTAGCGTTTGAATGATATGAAGGTGATAATGCCGGTGAAATGAGTCCGGGGTCCGGCACCGAAAGTTACCCAGCATTTGCTCGTATTAGGTTGAGGGAAAACCCCGGAAAAAACCTCAATCAGGTAACTTGCCCCGACCGGGATTCGAACCCGGGCCACCTGGGTTTCGCAGCCAGACGCGCTGACCGTTATTCCACAGGTGTGGACGACAATAATAATAATAATAATAATAATAATAATAATAATAATAATAATAATAATAATAATTCTTTATTTATACTGGCAGAATTAAGGCCACAGGGCCTTCTCTTACACTCTACCAGGTTACAAAGTATACAAGCAGTTAAAATTTAACAAAAAGTTAAAGAACAGAATACTAATATAACACAAAAAAATAATAATAACATAATAAAATCGACACTAAACAACGTGAAAATGATACCATAACAGAGATAAAAAAGAAAGTAAAATATATTGGAATAAAGAGAATGCAACTCATTTAGTACAAATGGTTAATATGGAAAAACGTAAGGAAAAATATATCAAAATAGAATGTAATAAAATAACAATTAAAAAGAAAAGAAATACGAAAATTAAATAAAATTCACGAAAAAAAGTCTATGATAATAAATTCATCGGCTGATAAAGACAACAAAAAGGGGAAAGGAAGGAAAAAGAAATATATAGCCTATATTTTACAAAACTATGGCAGAGAAAAGGGATTATAACTGAAAGGAATCTAATTCAGAAAGTGCAATTTTAATTTATTTTTGAAACTAGACAATGTCCGACAGTCTCTGACATGTTGTGGTAGAGAGTTCCAGAGATGAGCTGCAGAGACGGTGAAAGATGAAGAGTAGAAGGATGTTCTTACGCAACAATCGAAGTTTCTCGATGTTTTTTCTACAAGACACATACCGGTACTGCATCTATTTTGAATTTCGTATCATCCAAGATAACTTTATAAAATCTTTCGGTGTAAGAACCATAACACAGTTGTGTCCACGCGCAATATGCATTATTAGCCGCAGATAACAATTCAGGTGCGTTCGGTTGTGCTCACCCTATGCCCATTCGGCTTTAAATACGTAATTTTCGTTAAAATGATCTAAATGGAAGGAGTTTAATGTTAACGGCCGCAAAGTGGAAGACCCGAGCGCACACGACGTTCCTTTTTTAAATTTCAATCGGAACGCACGCCGGTTAATAATGAAGGGCGCTCCTCCATTATTCCGCACTGCATTGTGGCTGCGGTTGATTTTTACCCGTATTTATTAATCACCAAAATGTATTCTGTTTCGCTTTAAAACGACTCCCACGCGTATTTTTGATAAACCAACAAACCCGGGCGCTCGCTGCTGCACGGCGGAGTGACCGCAGCACAACCACAGCGACCCAACACATCCGGGGGGGGGGGAGGCCAAGGAAAGAAGGGAAGACATCGTGTAGGAACGAATAAACGCGACTGAGACACTTTGGATTACAAAGATGGAACAGAGTAGGCCTATAGGTGAAATATAGATATTTAAGTAGCTTCTTTAACGACGCTGTACCAACTACTAGGTTATTTATCGTAGATTTTTTATTTTATTGGGTTATTTTACGACGCTGTATCAACATCTCGGTTATTTAGCGTCTGAATGTGATGAAGATGATAATACCGGTGAAATGAGTCCGGGGTCCAGCACCGAAAGTTACCCAGCATTTGCTCGTATTGAGTTGAGGGAAAACCCCGGAAAAAACCTCAACCAGGTAACTTTCCCCGACCGGGAATCGAACCCGGGCCACCTGGTTTCGCGGCCAGACGCGCTGACCGTTACTCCACAGGTGTGGATTTTATCGTAGATGAAATTTGTTATAACGAGATGGTATTTAACGAAATGAGACCGAAGATTCGCCATGGGGATACCTACTATTTGTCTTACAGTTCCTGAAAACCTCCGGAGTAAAACCTCAACCAGATAGGTGAGATGGCGTTAGACTACCTGGATGAGATAATTTCTTAATGTGGATAGGTTGAATTAGATGAGACAGATTGTAAACGGTGGATAGATTAAATTTAATGGCGGTAGTGATAGTGGTAATAGTAGTGGTAGTAGTAATAGTGGTAGTAATAGTAGTAGTAGTAACAGCAGCAGCAGTAATGCTAGTGGTAGTAGTAGAGTAGTAACAGTCTGGTGGTGGTGGTGGTGGTGGTGGTGGTGGTAGTAGTAGTAGTAGTAGTAGTAGTAGTAGTAGTAGTAGTAGTACTGTCAGGGACACAGTTCATCTGCCCTGGAAGGACTACGGGGTTGGGGTAGTAGTTTCGCACTAGTAGTGGATGAAGAGAAAGTTAGAAACACAATGTAGCATGCATTATAAAAACATTGATTTACCAATTCCGCGCTGCGTTACTATGGAGTACACTACACATGAAAGTTATATTGCTACGTCTTAACTTTGAATATATACAGAGTGTTACAAAAATACGGGGCATAATTTCAGGTATGTATTTCCCACATGTAGACAATCAAAATAGTTCATTACAACATGTGTCCGGAAATGCTTCATTTCCGAGTTA
This sequence comes from Periplaneta americana, assembly GCF_040183065.1. Lineage (NCBI taxonomy): Eukaryota > Metazoa > Arthropoda > Insecta > Blattodea > Blattidae > Periplaneta > Periplaneta americana. The sequence continues at coordinate 169,253,998 of NC_091125.1, read as the reverse complement.
TGGCCTTCACAACATTAAAATTCACCGAAACGTTTTTCTTTCCGCAGGTAGTTGTCATTACAGAAGATGTTCAAAATGTCCACCTCCTGCTTGAATACAGACCGCACATCGATGTCTCATTGACCTGCGAACAGGATCCCAAACTCCAGGAGTATTGCGTATGTCCTCAGAACATGCCACAATTCGATTCCGAAGGGATTACAAATCAGGCACCGGAGACGAATAAACCAATGATTTTAAATGGCCCCACAAGTAGAAATCGAGAGGGTTCAGATCAGGTGAGCGTGGAGGCCAAGCAATTGGGCCACCTCTACCTATCCATCGATCAGGAAACCTTCGATCCAAGTACCGGCGAGCCGTACGACTGAAGTGTGCAGGAGCGCCATCATGCATCTGGACATTGTCACTGTGGGTACCTCTCCTGGTACAAACGACGAGCCAGCGCAGCATTGCCGTCCGCCTTACCGTACATGCAGTGTATCTCTGCCAGCTCTTGATTTGAATACATGTCGCACAGTCTAACGCCTACACAACACTGAATGTAAACTTCGCCTCGGAATGAATTGTCAGAGTGCCCTCTTAATGTCTCCTTTGACGGCAACGACCTGTGGAAAGAAAAACGTTCCGGCGAATTTCAATGTTGTGAAGGTCATAACTCGGAAATAAAGCATTTCCAGACACATGTTGTAATGAACTATTTTGATTATCTACATGTGAGAAATACATACCTGAAATTATGCCCCGTATTTTTGAAACAGCCTGTATTTACACCAGCAATTCTATTAAGCAAACGTTCACCTTCGTCTTCCAAGTACAAATGAAGAGAGAGAAATGTTTTTTTGAAGAAAATAGAAAGGGGATTAAGCAGAGGGTATTCACACCAAAATTACCGTTAGCCAGCCGCTGCTCCAAAGTTAGCCTCCCACCCCTAACTTTCCCAAGCTTCAGGGCAGATGAGCTGTGTCATCGACAGTAGCAGTAGCAGTAGCAGCAGCAGTAGCAGTAGCAGTAGTAGTAGCAGCAGTAGTAGTAGTAGCTTTATTTTGTCTGACAGTTAAACCCACAAGGCCTTCTCTTCCACTCAACCAGGCTTCAAACATGTACAGTAGAGGAGGCAAGACTTGTCCTGTGTCCTTATTATGTATCGTGGCTATATCATGTATGGGTATGAAAGGGGAAGATAGGTTTTAGTCCGTGTCGGTAGATTCGTATAATATTAACCATCATGAAACAAACGCTCTTTCTGATAGTTCATTCTTTCCTTTCTCGCACAGCTCACCTGCCAGGTCTCGCCTCCTCATCTATACATGAACTACGTACAACTATAGGTCTAGAGCAGTGATGTCAAAGCAAGCTCATTTTTCTGACCTTGACGTCGTGCGCGGGCATCAAGCGCTAGGTATGCTAGGAGGAATAAGCAGCCTGTTGGATTAAGAAAACAGTGGTGCACAAACTTCAAAAGGAACGTGAAATTTTATGTCGTTATTTTTATATGGCTTCTTTCTGTTTGTTATTTTCTATGTCGTCTGTAAAACAAAAATACTAAGACCTATTTCTTAGCCTAATATTGCAGTTGTGTTTTAAACGTTAATAACATAATAAAGAGTAAAGAAGGAATATTCACACAAATTCCATAATAACTACAACTATACTGTACTGAGTGAATTAAACACATCATTCATAAAGAAACCGTTACCCCAAAGAAAGACACTGAATATGACATGATAAGTTGAAACTGATATTGATGGTATCTTTACTCTTATAAAAGTAATCAAAGCAATATTATAGTACAAAGCAAAGTTGCCTAGGTATATGTTTTAACTGTAACTAATATTAGCGTGTAACTTTCTGTTATAAGAATATTAAATTATCTCGAAATCTGCTGAAGCTATAGAGCTGACGTTTTACCAAATTACAGGCACATATCTTTTGTTTGTTATGTAACAGTATTTGCTTTGTTAATTCATTTCCTTACAAGCATTTTCCATGCGAATATTTTCAAACATTGTAATACACTATCTTCAGTAATACGTATTTACGATATATTAGATTTACGAAAACATTGTTTTAGTACCTGTAAGGCTACTAAACAAACATCTGAAAATTTCACTTTTCTGTAAAAAAAAAAACGTTGAGAAAATATTCCTTTTGAATAAAATAGCAAACTTGTGAAAAACGAACATTAAAATTTAAACTTACATTCTTATAATGCACTTATACTTCTCAGACAAATCTAAAAATTAACATGGATACAGTTTTAATAAGTTCTCTTCCCTTTATCCATTGAATCAGTGCTGGCCATCCCTGAATATAGCTCGACCAAGCGGCATATACTACCTCTTTCGTCCATCTCTTTCCTTTCCGCTGTAAAGCGCTCAGGCTCTCAAGGGCTCTAAAGCGCGCGCTTGCTCCTATGGGCATCAGTTGACGTCACTGGTCTAGAGGTTACATAAAAATACACGCATCTACGGACACCTCTATAGTAGATATACACACATACATATATGCTTACATAACACTATATTATATACAACACAATGCAATACATAACATACATACATGCATACATACATACGTACATACATACATACATACATACATGCATACGTACGTATGTACGACGTACATACATACATACATACATACATACATACATACATACATACATACATACATACATACATACATACATACATACATACAAGTTTTGCAGCGAGAAGTATGTCGTGTATTAGTACATCCAATATTCGTATTTAATAAATTTTATGCTCGACCATGCCGAAATGTAGTAATTATACACCTAATAGCAGACCTTTAATGCATGTCATTAAAGTACACCTACTCATTAAAGGTCAGGTCTTTCAGCCAATGACGACTGAGGTTACAAACTGTTCAGCCAATGACAGGTCAGCTTTCTACCGTTATAAAACCGCAAGTATCGCTTATTCTCTGATATGCAATCGAAAGAGAATTAGCGAAAAGTCACGGAGGCTGGAAATCCAATACTGTCGCAGAAGGTTATGTTCTGTTACTATAATAATTAGCGTTAATTGTAAATAATATTCAAATAAATTCAATTTGTCATCTCGTTTTTCAATGTCTAATTTAATTTCAATGTTATCTCTGTAGGTTCTTATGGCCTAGGAAGGTCAATGTGGACATCTGTTCCTCGGAAAAAATCAATATTTTCGCGTCTGCGCACATCTCCAGGTCAGATAAAATAAAATTAATAATATCAAGTTAGAAATATGGTCGAGCATAAAAAGTCGTATGAAACTCGCCTATAATGGTAATTAAGAAGCTCTTATGAAAATAATGAAACTCGCTTGCGCTCGTTTCATAAATATCCATACTCACTTCTTAATTACCTTCATTATAGGCTCGTTGCATAATGTACTATAATCATTCGAAGCGTGCTGCTTAATGTTACTGGCTAGTGTACGATGTCCAGATATTCCTCCCGTAAGAAATGGAATTATGCAGCTCATCTGGTACTGTATATGCGTAGTTCTACAGCGATGATCAGGGAGTCCTGATTAGTTTTTACTCACATCTCTTACAAATGTGAATGGGAACGGTGCAATAACTCTCAGTCCGATTATCATGACGAAGATGATGTGATGATGATAATTATGATAGCGTTAGAGGTAGAGACATCATGGTTCTTAGTGTAAATTCAGCCTAAGATATTAGACATCTGTGAAGAGATTTCCCTCTCTGCGAACACAACAGGGGGTTCCATGACACAGTACTTTTTTGTTAGTAGGTTATTAAAAACCGCTGTATCATCTAGTACGTTATCTAGCGTTGATAAAATTGGTGACAGCGAGATGGTATTGGCGAGGTGAGGCCGACGATTAGCCTTGAATCACCTGACGTTCTCCTTACACGTGGGGTAAAGCTTCGAAAAAAAGACCAACCAGGTAATCAGCTCAAGCGGGAATCAAACCCACGCCCGACAGAACAGCAGACAAATGCGTTACCGCCTGAGCCACATCGGTGGCTTGTCATAGCACCGAACAAGCATGCAATATGAAGAAGCTCTCTTAAACCGTAACAGGTTAACTGTGTTGAAGCATATATTATATGGAATTATGAATGTATAAAGACGTTAAGCGAAGACACTAGTTAGTGGAAGAGCAAGTGCAAATAATGCACAACACGCATTATGTCTGTCTGCGACGAGCTACAGATCCCGTCATAAGTGACAGCCATATTCATCAACACTGCATTGAACGAAGCCGGTCTAGACATTACAACAAGACGCAACGCATTCACTGATCATGTCTGATTGAGCTTACATGGCTGTGTGGCGCATACCAGAATATCCAGACGTCGGCGATATTCCATTGGTTCTAAATCTAAAATATAAACAATTTACAGCGGCGGTCTCCATTTCAGTTCCCTTAAAATCTTCGGCCTTGGGGGTCTGCTGCGGCCCACGTAGGCCTATTCTGTGTCCTGCATTGTCTGTCAGAGGCATCCGATGTCTGACTAGACGTTACCTTGCAGTCCCAATCGTGGCGTCGGCAGACAGACATGTGTCCGCAAAAAGGACAAGACTGGCTGAAGAGCCGGATGTGTAATGGTTCCTTGCAGTTAGGCTTACAGTGAGCCATTATGCGCCCTATACTGGATTTTAGGGGCATACGTGCAAAAAATTTGGTGTTTGTTTAAGGGGTGTCGTCAAGCCCTACCTACTAATGTTAAAACAGAACATACCGGGTTTATTAGAGATGAACATCGAGCGAGAATGCAAGACTAAAGGCTGGTTCACAATAAACCGGAAACGAGAATCGAAACGAAAACGAAAACGGTAAAATTGTTAAAATGTGTGCATTTAAATGTGAGCATTCACAATTAACGAAAAGCTTGCCGGAGCCCGGGATCGGGAAAGGAGAGTTGGCCAAGTTTCAACTTTGGCGTTGACGTTTCCGATCACAGCCCACTAGATTCATTTTATTGCCATCTAAAAGATATTTTGTCGTCGTATCTTTTGTAGCAAGAAGACCGTGACATAACCTATGCATTATTGTGTTCTGTGCTGTGCATCACGGAGCAAGTTTTATTTGATGAGATTCTAATATTGAGTGTTGAGGAAAATCCTCACGTTTACGATAAGCGACGCGCCTCGTATAAAGATGAGAAAATGAAGGAGAAAACGTGGCTTTTAATAGCTGCATCTTTGAACATCGATCGTAAGTGAATCATATTTTATTACTGTATTGGTTGTATTACACACTACATATTCATACTTAAATTCAATAATTATTGCCGTGTTCATTTTTGTTCTATTACAAATATTTCTTCTCTAATTATTTTACGTTATGGTAGACTTAAAGTATGTTGTGATAATAAAGATGCATGAGCATATTTATAGTACCGTACCTAATGAAATGTTTCAGTTGAAATTTCGAAGTTGGTTAACTTGTGTTTATGTTGGCTGCCTTGTAGACTACTCATGAGAGAACGCCATTGGTCAATTATACACAAGTAACATCAGAATGCGTAATATCGACTTTACATATCGTTATTGACATGCATATCGATATGCATAGTCGTCTACGTTCTCGGTTTATTGTGAATCAAAAGTGTTTATATTCATATCCTCTGCTTCTCGTTTTCATTCTGGTTCTCGTTCCCGGTTTATTGTGAACCAGCCTTAACAACGCCCGCAAAGCCGAAAACCTGCACGACAGTATTTGCCTGTCGTCGACTACTTGCAAGCAAACCGGAAGGTGGAATGTCTCGACTAAAGGCGATCAATGTGTGCGTTGTTGAAATTGTATTGTATTTATTTACATTCCATGATACTTTTTTTTTCAAACAAAATTATATGTATATTTTAAATACAGCATATGCAAAACTGTTTTACAGAGTTTCGTTAAAGAAAATTTCTGCTTTTTGTGCATTAAAAGAATGCGCTTAATCCTTCAACTCATTTAATGTTACAGTATAGTAGTTGGTGTTAAATTAATCACATTCAAATATATTGTTCTCTTCATGAAGCTGTTAAACCAGAGCACATTCAGTAATGCTTATTCCTTCTAATCCATCTTGATGTGAACTGACCACTAAATGTCGTCATCAGAATCAACTGCAGCACGGCGACGATCAAAATTAACTGTGGTGTTACGTTGCATCTGTTCACTAACTTTTTCAAGAATATTTATCAGTTCGCTTTCACCAAGTTTGCCCATAATCTGGCCAGTACGAGCCATTTGAATTAGCACGTTCTCCATGGCTTTCCAATCATTAATGCATTCAGTTTTGCTCTTGCAGACTGAGTAAGAACTTGAGTCAGGATTGTGTTTTTCATCTCATCTTGCTCCCGTCTCCTCTCTTCTGCTTCCTTTTGATTACCAATATCTGAACCTCCTCTATATTCTGACTGCAACTGAGCCAAACATTTGGCTCTAATTTCCTCCAAATCTGCATCTTCCATTACTAAACATGAACGATATACTCGTACATCGCTTCACAGCTAGAATATGGAACATGTAAAAAAATTTTAATGGTACTACAAAGTCTTAATTATAGTCACAATCTAGTTGAAATACATACAGAAGAGTTTTACAATATAGTCTACCAGTACAACACAAAGTTTTAGTATTAATACTTAATACAACACAGAAATATTCATGAAGCGTTGTTGAATATCTTAAATTCACCTACAGGATAGAAAGCGTGAGAAATTAGATATTTATTCAATTTTTAAGTACGTTATTTTACAATGCTTTATCAACATCTTAGGTTATTTAGCGTCTGAATGAGATGAAGGTGATAATGCCGGTGAAATGAGTCCGGGGTCCAGCACCGAAAGTTATCCAGCATTTGCTTATTTGGTTGAAGGAAATGCTCAGAAAAAACCTCAACCAGGTAACTCGCCCCGACCGGGATCGAACCCGGGCCACCTGGTTTCGAGGCTAACCGTTACTCCACAGGTGTGAGCTACTTCTTTAATTTTGCCCTAAATAATAAATAATAAATTTTATAGCTACGAGTATTTCTGTTATAGCTCCGGAAAAATTTCGAATCTCAAATGTGTGATCAACATCACAAACGTTGCATACTTTCAACCTTTGTAAGATGTATGAAATTTTGATTTGTGTTTTGATCTTCGATTTCGAATGTGAGCAAATACGATAAGATAAACTTTTTTTTTGCACTTAAATATCTGCATATAGTGTTTCTTTATTACAAACACGTGTTCAATAAAGGCAGCTACGTTCACATTTAGATGATTTACTTACATGTAAGAACGTTTTACAGATGTCTGTACCGTGCAGATAGTGAATAAATTTAGCTTGAGAGTACTCTTTAAATTTTTAAAGTCCAAATAATTCTAACATTGTGCATGATAGCTACTTTTTTTTCCTCTTTTGCTTGTTTATTTAAATAAATTCCGTCTTTCTTAATAGCTATATAGCTGATTTGGAAGTTCATACTGTAGGCTACATTCAGACATTTGATTTTTAAAAAATCTGCGCTGCTTCACTCATGTACAGGTACGTCACCAGTCACCAGTTTCGGAAATGAAACTACAGTTGTGTTAGTTTGAATATTTAACTTTTGTTTCGATTTATAAAAGGGCAATATCACCTATGATAAGAGAAGTAATTAATGAAGGCCATGCAATATATAGGGTGAACCGTAAATAGTGTAATTAATTTTAGGAGATTATTCTTTGAGATATTTCAAACAAAAAATTCAATACAATTTTGCTCGTTTTTTTTTTTCCTTTTCGAGAAAAATGTGTTTTATATAAAACATTTGATACCGTGATTTGGGAGAGCCATTGATTTAATTCCCAATATTCTTAGTCAATTTAAGAGAGCAGTGTATTACAATAATAAATGATTGAAAAAATTTAGTTTTGTCCTTTAAATGTGCAGAAATTTCATCCGAAGAAATGTAACTTTTCGTGTTGAAAAGGAATTTTAAAATGTTACATTTTTTCGGATCAAATTTCTCCACATTTAAGGGGTTAGGTACAGCTTATGGCAGTAAAATTTTTAAAATAATCAACATTTTTTCCTTCATTACTGTATCTTGTACAATAATGAAAATTAGTATGTGTAAAACACTGCCCTTCTGCTATAAGAAAAAATATTTTTACGATTTAAAAAAATTATTTACTTTTTTTTTTTTCAAAATTCAGTTCACTGTGCGGAGATGAAGCGTTTCCCACATAACTCAAAAACTATCCAACATTCTGTGATGAAATTTTTTGTGTGTATTTATGTATATCATATCTACACGATGATGCAAGATCACTTCTCTATCTTTGATAATTGTCTGATAAAAATAAATTCATTAAAACAATCGTCAAATATCAGCATTTTCTTCTAACATATAATAAAAAAAAAACAATATTTATTAAGGAATGTAATTGAAAGTGCATGATATTGTAAACATGAGTTTCAGCAATAAAATAAAAGAGAGAGAACATGAAAAAGTTAACAAGTTTATGAGTTATGAGGGAACGCTTCATCACTGCACAGTGAACTGCCACCATTATGAATTTTGAAAAAAAAAAATATATATATACCGGTATATAAATAATTTTTTAAATTGTAAAAGTATTTTTCTCTTATAGTAGAAGGAAAGTGTTTTACACATACTAATTGCCATTATTGTACAGTAATGGAGGAAAAAAATGTTGAATATTTCCAAAAATTTTACTACCTAACTCCTTAAAGAACAAAATTAAAATTATTTCAGTCATATCCTATCATAATTCATTGCTCTCTTAAATTGACTTAGCATATTGGGAACTAATGTATTATCTCTTTGTTCCTAACACTTGTAATTAACCTTTAACTGGAGTTGTTCCTTTACTATTGTACATCCTTATACATAATCCATGTAATTTCTAACTGTGGTTATTGCTTTGTAGTATCCTTTTACTAATGTTTATTGGTTATAAAACATGTAGTTAGCTCGTTACCAACTGTAACCCTAATACACTATATCTAAGGGTAAATTAGGGTTTTCAACTTTGGATACTTACTTACTACTTACTTACTTACTTCTTACTCACTTACTTACTTACTGGCTTTTAAGGAACCCGGAAGTTCATTTCCGCCCTCACATAAGCCCGCCAAAGGTTCCTATCCTGAGAAAGATTAATCCAGTCTCTATCATCATATCCCACCTCCCTCAAATCCATTTTAATATTATCTTCCCATCTACGTCTCGGCCTCCCCAAAGGTCTTTTTCCCTCCGGCCTCCCAACTAATACTCTATATGCATTTTTGGATCCGCCCATACGTGCTACATGCCCTGCCGATCTCAAACGTCTGGATTTAATGTTCCTAATTATATCAGATGAAGGATACACTACTAAGAACCTCATTCTGAAAAAACGCCCTTAATTTCTGTTCCCCTCCCAAAATGAGAGTCCAAGTTTCACAACCATACAGAACAACCGGTAATATAACTGTTTTCTAAATTCTAACTTTCAGATTTTTTGACAGCAGATTAGATGACAAAAGCTTCTCAAACGAATAATAAGAGGCATTTCCCATATTTATTCTGTGTTTAATTTCCTCCCGAGTGTCATTTATATTTGTTACTGTTGCTCCAAGATATTTGAATTTTTCCACCTCTTCGAAGGATAAATCTCCAAATTTCATAGTTCCATTTCGTACAATATTCTGGTCACGAGACATAATCATATACTTAGTCTTTTCGGGATTTACTTCCAATCCTATCGCTTTACTTGCTTCAAGTAGAATTTCCGCGTTTTCCCTAATCGTTTGTAGATTTTCTCCTAACATATTCACGTCATCCTCATAGAAAAGAAGCTGATGTAACCCGTTCACTTCCAAACCCTCTCTGTTATCCTGAACTTTCCTAATGGCATATTCTAGAGCGAAGTTAAAAAGTAAAGGTGACAGTGCATCTCCTTGCTTTAGCCCACAGTGAATTGGAAAAGCATCAGATAGAAACTGGCCTATACGGACTCTGCTGTAAGTTTCACTGAGACATATTTTAATTAATCTAACTAGTTTCTTGGGAATACCAAATTCAATAAGAATATTATATAAAACTTATCTCTTAACCGAGTCATACGCCTTTTTGAAATCTATGAATAACTGATGTACTGTACTATTATTTCAACTTTGGATAATAATAATAAAAAAAATAAATAAATAGCGGTATCGTCACAAAACTGAACATATTTTTATTGTTTCTTAAATAATATTCGAGAAGTATGTGAATGTTTGTGTGGACCATGGCTATAGTTGCTGAATTCCAGTTAAAGTTTATATGTAGAAAACGGCGGGTTTGCAAGGTTTGTTGGTTCGAGAAGTTCATAGAGACAAAAAGCACTGCGCAAGTTCAACACAACTTTAGGAGCATGTACAGAAGGCGAGGTGTACCTTCCAGACGTGCTACGAAATTGATAACATGGATTCAAATGTACGTCCACACACTGGAAGAGTTTCTCGCTCGAAGAAAAAACACCGCGCAAGTTTCTCGCTGGAATCGGTAGCTCAGCGAATTTTCTTGACACATTTATCAAAGATGTTTGACATTTATACCCTTTATGACGATTGAATGTAGAAAAAGATACCACAGGTGGCGATGAATTGTATTGTTTTTATTTGAAAATGAGGAAAGATGGCTGATAATTGCAGTCAGAAACTTATCGACCTTGTACGATGTCACCCGTAGGCTTATTTATATGATACACGGGATGAAAACTATAAAAACACGAAACTTAAAGAAGGAATCTGGAGACAAATATCAGATTGTCTGAAAATAAATAGGGCTATATTTTATTTTGATGAGATATAATAGTAGTATTAATTAAACATTTGAAATAATGTATCTATATGTCTTAACAGTTTACATAATTTTAATCAGAAGATAGCAAAGAATCCTCTATCGTATCATGAATGGCAAAAAACTGTGGTCCATTCAACCTGAAATAACGCCTAAACGTATCGTCATTCATATCGAAACCAGTATCCAAAACTCGCCCTTATTTTCGTAAGATACAATGTGATTTTCAGATATTTCTAGCTTTAATTTTAGGCCTACTTTTTCTTTTCATTAACAAAATATGTTCATGTAACTCCATTTCCTCATCA